>NW_023276807.1:262713598-263013598 GCF_003668045.3 Cricetulus griseus | reverse complement strand
CAGATTTTCACACAGTCAGTAGTAACCCTGAAATTAATTACTACATTTGTATTTATTTTAATTTTTAAGATCAGAATATACCTATATCACTTTCTACTCTCTATTCCTTTCCTCCAAAATTCTTATGCAATCCCTCTTCTATATTTTAAAATCATTGCCTCTTTTTCTTTTTATTACACATATTCATATATACTTATATATGTGTTTGTGAATGTGTGTATTCTTGAGGTTGTAATATACAAGTAAAAATACAACATGATTAGTCCATATAATGTTACTTCCATGTATATATTCAGAGTTGTTCTCTTTCCTTGGGAAGACTCCTCTTTGGGATTTCTTATTTGCCAGTTGTTCTTTCTCTAAGGCTGAGGCTTTGTGACACTTCTCTATTTACTCTAGTAGGTGCATGAGTGATGCCCTGGTTCAGGCTATGTTTAGGCCACCATCATGGTGGGACTCTTGGATAGGGTAGAGCATTTGACACTTCTAAAGACACAACTCACAGCACACTTCCTCTTTGTCTGTTTTTTGACAATTTCTGTACCATCTCTTCAGCAATGAGCACCTGTCTGAAGATTAATTTTTTTTGCTGTTACTGTTTTATTTTGTTTTCTGACATAGTTTCTCTGTGTAGCCATACGTATCTAGAACTTATTCTGCAAGGAAGCAAAAGTTGAAATTTTAGAATATATTTACTTACTAATAAATACCATACAAAGTTTGAAAAACTAAATGGGAATTTATAAAATGTACTCTTTTAATATAAGAAAAATTTAAATAATTATCAAACTTAAATTTTAAGTCCATTATAAGGCAAATAAAAAGCAGTTTCACATAGTTATGTAGAAGAAATTGCTAAGATGTATCCTTGCATTACAAAAAAAAGAGATAGTGAACCCAATGAAATTAGAAAAATAACTTGTCAAGTCAATATAAGTCTGTTAACCATTACAATAGAAAGGGCATCCTATGGTGCCAGGTATTAAAGAGATGAGAGCTAGTGAGCCCAGGTGCAAATTGCAAATATAATGTAATTGAAAATTTGTCATATTGATTCTCTTAAAGCAAAAAAAAAAATCAGGCCACACATAGTGACACATTCTCCATATCCATGTTCTTCAGAGTTGGAAATAGATGATCTGAAGTTCAAGGCCAGTCTTGTCTGTATAACAAACTTGTGGTCAGTCTTAGCAATATGAGATGAATTGACAAATTTTATAAATGCCTCAAAGAGCATGGGGCTTTGCAACTAGAATTCATGTGTGTGTGTGTGTGTGTGTGTGTGTGTGTGTGTGTGTGTGTTTATACAAAAATATTCAAAATAACCCCTAGACCTGAGGCTCAGGGAACAACTTAGATGAAGAACAGTCATATTATAAGATCCAGTAGACTAGGATATCTGTCCCTATGTCTACTATGTATAACATGGAAGTTACTGTGATGAGACCTTAAAATGTTGGTCACCTAAAGAAATAAATCCTGTATAATGAACTACTAGGCATGCCAATGTGGATGGGAGCATTCTTAATTTACCCTTAAATTAAGAGGAACAAGTAGTTAATGACTACTGGGAGAGGGAGAACTCATTTTTCCCATGGAAAAGCCAACTAATTGGTTATTCAAGGCCCAGTGGTCAATGTTCAATGCCTATACCTATGAGTAACACTAAGTGAACTCAGCCTGCTCTATCTCTCTCTCTTTCTCATCTATCTACTGTCTATCTATCTATCTATCTATCTATCTATGTATCCATCATTTATCATCTGTCAATCTATCTATCATCTACCTAATATCTATTTTTTATCTCCCCATCTATTTATCTATCATCTATCAGGTATCTATCATCCATCCATCTATCTATCTATACTATATCTATATATCTATGTATCCCTGTTTCTATCTACCATCAATTTGTCTATGTTTACATCATGATGATGTCTCAAAAAGAGTGCATAATTTGAGAGAGAGTTGAGAGGACAAAATAGGAGTTAGATTCAGAAGAGAGAGAAGTATAAATGGTATTAATACAATATTCAAGTAGGGATTTTTTTAATTTAAAATAACAAAAATTATATAATATATATATATACACATATATATATATATATATATATATATATATATATATATCTTTTAACGATAAATAAAATAGCTTCATTAAGATAAACTCAACAGTATTTATTTGCTTAATTAGTTTTGTGAATAAAATATAACATATGTGGTAGTTTGAAAAGACCGGCCTCATAGTGTCATTAAAAGATTTGGAGGTACAACCATCTTCTAAGAAGAGTGTTATGGTAGGTGGGCTTTGAGATTTCAAAATCCCATTCCAAGTCCAATGTCTCTCTCTCTTCCTGTTGCCTGTGAATTGGGACATATAATTCACAGCTACCATGTCTGCCTCCATGTAGAGGACATGACTATCATCGTCCCATTTCAGCAGGAAATAACTTGGAGGATTCTATGCCCCCTTTCCCCATTGTTGTCACTTAGGATAGTGTATATACCTAGTTAGGGATAGCTTCCTATTGTTTATGGTTGGGATTGGAAAGAGGTGTTCAGGCTTGTACACCTCTTTCAGATGACTTTAGGGTTTAGTTAAAATAGATAGTTAGGATGTGACATAATCAGATTGTTGTATCTTCTTATATTTTACCTTTATGATTGTTAATTTTGGATACTTTACACTGTTAAATTTTAATCCTCTTTTAGACTAAAAGGGGAATTGTAGGAGAAGCTGTAGCCATGCCTACTTAGGGGCTGTAGCTGTAGGGCTACAGCTTCCCCTACACCTCCATATAGCCATGCTTCCCTCAACGGGGATAATGAACTAAAGCTCAAATGGTAGCATTCTCCAATTAAGTGCTTTATTTTATAAGAATTGTTATAGTCATGGTATTCTTCATTATAATTATAGACTTCCACACTCCAACCCTATTAGTGCTTCAGACAGGTTAATAACTTACTTAAAATATCATTCTGAAAGTCATAAAGTTTTCTTTAATAGTATTTCATTTAATCTGGAAAATAAAGATGTACTGTGCAATATCATTACTATTAATTAACCAAGTTTTTGCATTGCAAAAAACAGAGTATGTGTTTTGATAATGAGAAGCATAAGGCCACCTGTTAAAAGTTTGCATATTATTTTGGTCATATTTTCTTTTTAGTGTTCTTTGCAAGTATTCACTGAATTATTGTTTTCATGGCATGTGACATGTCTTCTCTTTTGTTTATATGAAATTGCAAACCCCATTTAGTTTTTTCATGTTATTTTTACATTAATAGTGCTTCTGTTATTTCTACTTCAGATTTCACAGTTAAAATATTTTAACTTTTCAAGTGGAGTGCAATTAGTATTAGTAATAACACTTGTAAAATAATATTCATAAAAATGCACAGTTTGTATGTATATTAAAGAAATACATTTTTATCAAAAGAATATATTAAGAATTTTACTATTAGAGGATTTCTAATTTGATAATTACTAAATTGTGCAGTATTTTCAATATTATATAGAATAAGCATAAACTCAAAAGCAGGTCCCTTGGAAGGGGAAAATAGATCAGTGGTTAAAAATATTTGTCTTTCTTCTAGGGGAGCTGGGTTCAGTTCTCATACCAATGTGAAATGACCAAAACTGACTGTAACTCCAGTTCCAAGGGATCTATCATTCTTTCCTGGACACTTTGGATACTGGCATATGTGTGACAACACAGAACACAAAAATTAAAATTTAATATAAATAACAGAGTATTTTCTAATATTTTTCTCTCCTGTTTAATGTTTAAAGATTAAAATTAAAAAAGCTACAACTAATGAGAAGAAAGCTATCAAGACTAGGACATTTATAAGAATAAAAGGAGATAATAGAGAGATAAATACATTTAAAGTACCTTATGTATTTTTCATAGGGAAGGCATAGATAACATCATAGTAAAACTCACTATTTTTTACAATTCATATTCCTTAAAGGAAAAAAAAAAACTCATCTGTAAAAAAAAAAACTGAATGAAAAAAACAAATTAAGTTTAAATTATATTATGTGGATTTTATTAGCTAATTGAAATTAGTCAAGTAGTCCAAGACTTCAATAACAATGGTTAAATTAAAAAATGATCAAAAATTCAAATGAGTATATATTTATTTCCCATTCATAAATGTGTGTTTGTCAATTTATATATTGAAATTTTATATATTAAAATTCTAATTTAGAAACAATCTTATTTTACATATCAATACCATTTCCCTCTCCCTCCCACCTGCCCATGCCCCCCACCAAACCCATACCACCCTCCTTCCACTCCCAAAGGAGGGTGAGGCCTTTCATGGGGGAATCATCTAAGTTAGTCATGCCTTTCAGAGCAGGGCATATGCCATCCCGAGTTTATCTAGGCTGAGAGAGTAGGCCTCCATGGGGAATAAGCTCCCAAAGTCTGTGTACTAGGGATAAATACTGATCCACTTACCAGAGGCTCCATAGGCTGCCCAGGCCTCCTAACTGACACCAATGTTCAGGGGTCCTTGTTTGGGCTTATGCTGATTGTCACTTTTTATGTGTGATCACCTTCCTATTCATAAATGTGTACTTGTAACTAACTATATTGGATGCAGTGCTCCTGGTCCACTAGAGTGATCTCTTCTCACTTTTGTCTAGATATTTCAATATCATTTTTCTTTAAATCAACACCAAAAATTTGAAAAGCTATCTTGTTATGAATATCAGCACATATGTAGCTGTGTTAATTATAAGACTTTACAAAGCTATGTTATTCAAGGAAGGTTCTGAGAAAATTGTTTTCATATCTGGAAACTGTTACACATAGCACCTTTGCCAGGGAACAGCAACAAGTTTCAGGGAACACTATTTGTGATCCCATGTCATCCCCTACAACTCCAAAAATAGAAATGAAAAATTGAGAGAAGCATGAGAACACCATGTTGACCGTGAATAAAATACTTCACAGAACTTTCACATAAACGTGTTCTACTAGAATCAATTTTTCTTTTAACTTCCACCCCAGAAAGATAAAATATTAACTGCATCTTTGTAGGAAATGTCTAGTTGTAATTGTTTGGGGAAGAAAGGAATGACATTCATATTGGGTCTGAAAAACTTCATATTCCCCCCTGTCTCACCTTTATTAAAAATAAGGGGTATGTGATTTGATCACACTTCTACTTTTGGTATGACAAGGAAATACTGGGTATGCAAGGTGTGATGAAATCACATCTCTCTGAAATAGTTTTTGTTATGTTTATTTTGGCAATTTATAAACTGAAATTTAATGATATCAGTGAAACAACAGCAAAGTAAGAATAATAGAATTTCAAAAGACATTTACTTACTCCTATTTTGTAATAGTTAGGAAATGATGATTACCTGATGATGGGACTTCTATTTCTGAACAACCCACCACCAATAAAAGTACACAGGTTTCATAAGGGTTGTTTATAATTTATATTTAAATTTCTAAAATCATTATTTTAATTATCATCTTTGTAATTGTTTTACTAGTCCAAATTAGGAACAAGCTTGCTTCACATGTCAAACAGTCCTCCCGCTCCCTCCCTACTCCCCCAGCCCTCCCTCCAACCTCCCACCTGATCCTCAACCCCTCCACCCTCCACTCCCCAGGCTGGGTAGGGACCTCCATGGGAGCTCCCCAAAATCCACCACATCATCCTGGGCAGGGCCTAGGCCCTCCTCCATGTGTCCAGGCCGGGGGCATGTGATGGGATCTCAAAGTACCTTCTTACACCACTGAAAAATACTAATTCACTCCAGGGGCCCTCTAGAGTGCAGAGGCCTCTTCATTGATATCCATGTTCAGGGGTCTGGATCAGTCTCATGCCGGCCTCCCAGGCAGCAGTCTGGGGTCGATGTGCTCCCCATTGTTCAGGCCACCTGTTTCTGTGGGTTTCACCAAACTGGTACAAGGTGCTGTGATCTTCATTCCTCCCTCTCTGTAAATAGGTTCCAGACTTCAGTTCAGTGTATATCTTTGGGTATCTGCTTCTGCTCCCATCAGCCACTGGATGAGCACTCTAGGAATGCATAAAAAGTAGTCTCCTGTGCATTTTTCTTCAAAGGTATTTTCCACTTTCTCTTCTAGCAGATTCAATGTGACTGGATTTATGTTGGGAATTTTGATCCATTTGCACGTAAGTTTTGTGCATGGTGACAGATATGGATCTATCTTCAATTGTCTGCATGTCCGAATTCAGTTTTGCCAGCTCCATTTGTTGAAGATGCTATCTTTTTTCCATTGTATAGATTTAGAATCTTTGTCAAAATAAGGTGTTCGTAGGTTTGTCATTTAATATCGGGGTTTTCAATATGATTCCATTAGTCTATCTCTCTATATTTGTGCCAATACCAAGCTCTTTTCAGAAGTATGGTTCTATAATAGAGCTTGAAGTCAGGGATGGTGATGCCTCCAGAAGACCCTTTATTGTACAGAGTTGTTTTGGCTATCATGGGTTTTTTGTTATTCCATATAAAGTTTATTGTTCTTTCAAGGTCTGTGAAGAACTGTGTTGGGATTTTGATGGGGATTGGGTTGAATCTGTAGATTACTATTGGTAAGATTTCCATTTTTCCTGTTAATTCTATCTATCCAAGAGCATTGGATATCTTTCCATTATCTGGTATCTTCTTTAACTTATTTCTTTAAAGACTCAAAGTTCTTACTGTACAGGTCTTTCACTTTTTTTATTAGAGTTACCCCAAGATATTTTATGTTGCTTGTGGATATTGTAAAGGGTGATGTTTCTCTGATTTCTTTCTTTGTGCATTTATCATGTGTATATAATAGGGCTACTGATGTTTTGAGTTAATTTTGTATCCTACTACTTTGCTGAAGGTGTTTATCAGCTGTAGGTGTTCCCTGGTAGAGTTTTTCGGGTCACTTATGTAGACTATCATATCATCTGCAAATAGTGAAAGTTTGACTTCTCCCTTTCCAATTTGTATAACTTTGATCTCCTTTTCTTGTCTTATTACTCAAGCTAGAACTTCAAGGACAATATTGAAGAGGTATGGAGAGAGTGGACAGCCTTGTCTTGTTCCTGATTTTAGAAGAATTCCTTTGAGTTTCTCTACATTTAGTTTGATGTTGGCTGTTAGTTTGGTGTATATTGGTTTTATCATGTTTAGATAGCTTCCTGTTATTCCTGTTCTCCCCATGATCTTTATCATGAAGGGATGTTGGATTTTGTCGAAGCCTTTTTCAGCATCTAGTGAGATGATCATGTGGTTTTTCTTTTTCAGTTTGTTTATATGGTGGATTACATTGATTGATTTTCATATGTTAAACCATCCTTGCATCCCTGGGATGAAGGCTACTTGATCATAGTGGATGATTTTTCTGATGTGTTCTTGGATTCGATTCGCCAATATATTGTTGAGTATTTTTGCATCTATTTTCATGATGGATATTGGTCTGTAGTTCTCTTTTTTAGTTGTATCTTTGTGTGGCTTGGGTATCAAAGTGATTGTAGCCTGGTAAAAAGAGTTTGGCAATCTTTTGCATGGAATAATTTGAGGAGTACTGGTATTACATCTTGTTTGAATTTCTGATAGAATTCCGCAGTGGGCTTTTTTTGGTTGGGAGGCTTTTGATGATTGCTTCCATTTCATTAAGGGTTATAGGTTGATTTAAACTGCTTATCTGTTCCTGGCTTAATTTTGGTAAGGAATATCTAGTCAGAAAATTGTCCATTTCCTTTAGATTTTCGAATTTTGTGGAGTACAGGTTTTCAAAGTATTACCAGATGGTTCTCTGGATTTCCTCGGTGTCTGTTGTTATATCCCCCTTTTGTTTCTGATTTTGTTAATTAGAGTGCTCTCTCTCTTTGCCTTTTGGTTAGTTTGGAAAAAGGTTTTCTATCTTGTTGATATCTCAAAGAACCAACTCTTTGTTTCATTGATTCTTTGTAGTTTTCCTAGTTTCTACTTGATTTCAGCCCTCAGTTTATTTCCTGGTGTCTACTCGTCCATGGTGAGTTTGCTTGTTTTTGATCTAAAGCTTTCAGTTGTTCTTCATTTCTTTAGTATTACTAATCTCCAGTTTCTTCATGTGGGCACTTAGTGCTATGAACTGTCCTCTTAGCACTGCTTTCAGATGATCCCATAAGTTCAGGTATGTTGTGTCTACATTCTCATTAAATTCTAGGAGGTCTTTAATTCAATTTTTTTAATTTCTTCTTCACCCCAGGAATGGTACAATTGGGTGTTTTTCATTTCCAAAAGTTTGTAGGGTTTCTGTAATTTGTATTGCTATTGAATTCTAACTTTAGAGCATGGTGATCTGATAAGATACAGGGGATTATTTCAATTCTTTTGTATCTGTGAAGGTTTGCTTTGTTGCCAACTATGTGTTCAATTTTAGAGAAGGTTCCATGTGGCACTGAGAGGAAAGTATATTCTTTTGTGTTTGGATGGAATATTCTATAGATATCTGTTAAACCCAGTTGGGTCATAAATTCTTTTAGATCCTTTGTTTCTTTGTTAAGTTTCTGGTGGTCCTGTCTAGTGATGAAAGCAGGGTGTTTAAGTCTCCTATTATAAGTGTGTGTGGTTTTATATGTGTTTTGAGCTTTAGTAATGTTTCTTTTACAAATGTGGATGCCTTCGAATTTGGGGCTTAGATGTTCAGGATTGAGACTTCATCTTGATGGACTTTACCTGTGATAAGTATGAAACACCCTTCTTCATTTCTTTTGATTGAATTTAGTTTGAAGTCTAATTTATTAGATATTAGGATTGCTACACCAGCTTGTTTCTTGGGCCCATTTGATTGGAAAATCTTTTCCCAACCCTTTACTCTGAGGTAACTCCTGTCTTTGAAGTTAAGGTATGTTTCTTGTATACAGCAGAAGGATGGATTCTATCTTCGTATCCATTCTGTTAGCAGTGTATGTTTCTATAAGCAGGTTAAGACCATTAATATTGAAGGATATTAATGTCCATTGGTTGTTGGTTCTTTTTGTTTTGGATTTATTGTTGGTGGTGTCATTGTGTGTGTATTTTGCCCTCCTGTTTCTTTTCCTGTTTGGTAAAATTGGATTATCTATTGCCTATGTTTTTGTGAGTGTAGTTATCTTCGTTGGGTTGGAGGTTTCCTTCCAGAATTTTCTGTAGTGCTGGATTTGTGGATATATATTTTTCAGGTCTAGTTTTGTCATGGAATATCTTGTTTTCTCCATCTATAGTGATTGAAAGTTTTACTGGGTACAGTAGTCTGGGTTGGCATCCATGCTCCCTTAGTGTTTGAATGATATCTATCCAGGACATCTGTGTCTTCTTTATTGTTTCTATTTCAGCTTTCGTACCTTGAACTGTTTCAAGTGCTTCCTTCACTTGTTTGTTTTTTTCTTGGCTTTCTTTAGATTCTTGACAAGATTTGTTTATTTCTTGAATTTTTTGGTTTGTCTTTTCCTCCACTTCATGTAATTTTTTCTTGTTTTTTTTTTCTTCTATTTCTTTAAGGGATTTTCTTGTTTCCTCTTTAAAGATCTCTATCACCATCCCAATATAACTTTTGAGGTCCATCTCTTCTTCATCCTCTGTGTTGGGCTTTTCAGATCTTGTTGGTGTGGAGTCCCTAGATTGGGTGGTGTCATATTGGTCTTTCTGTTGTTGAGTGTGTTCTTATTCAGTCTTCTTCCCATGTCTTATTACAGTGGGTGAAGGTGGGGTCTCTCTATCTCCTCTTGTCATCCAGTGGTGTGCGTGGGCCAAGATATCAATGTCTGCAGTTTTTGCCTCTACTGGTAGTCTCCTCACTTGGTAAGGGTCAGGCGGGTGGTGCCTGAAAGGGGAAGGAAGAGTGAGGTGTTTCCAGACTCCGGGAGCTCCTCCCTGCCTGGGCGGGTCAACTCTAAGCAGGCTCAATCCCAGAGAGATCCAGGGTGAATGGGAAGTTGGGTAGGAATAATACTGGAGCAGAGGGAACACTCACCATGGTAGGGGTCAGTCTGCCCTTAATTTTCATTTTTCAGCTCACTGAAAAGTAGAAATTTAAGGTAGCCTCTCCTCTGTTGCTTAGATTGCTAGCTGGTGTCATCTTTCTAGATCTCCAGACATTTCCCTGGGGACTGATTTCTCTGTAAACCCAAAATATCTCCCTCTTTTATGGTATCTCCATTCTTGTTATCTTCTATTCTTCCCCTGACTCAACCTTTCTGCTCCCTCATGTCCTCTGCATCCCTCCTCTTCTCCAGTTCTCATTCTCCTAGGTTCCTCCTCTTCCCATGCTCCCCATTTGCTCAGGGGATCTTGACCCTTTCCCCTTCTCAAGGGAACCATGTATGTATCTTTTAGGGTCCTCCTTGTTTACTAGCTTTTCTGGCAGTGTGGGTTGTAGGCTGTTAATCCTTTACTCTGTCTAAAATATGCATATGAGTGAGTATATACCTTTTTTATCTTTTTGTGATTGGGTTACCTTGCTCAGAATGGTTTCTTCAAGTTCCATCCATCTTCCTGCAAATTTCAAGATTCCATTTTTTTCCCAATGAGTAGTACTCCATTGTGTAAATGTACCACATTTTCTCTATCTAATCTTCAGTTGAGGAGCATCTAGGCTGCTTCCAGTTTCTGGCACAAATGCCCTTCCCAAATAATGAGATTGATGACTGACTTATACACCACCTGACAGCCCTCATCCAGCAGCTGGTGGAAGTAGAAGCAGACACCAACAACTAATCACCAAACTGAACTGGAACCCAGATGCAAAGAAGGATGAGTGAAGAGCAAAGGAGTCCAGACCAGGGTGGCAAAACCCACAGAAACAGCTGACCTGAACACTGGGGAACTGTTGCTCCCCAGAATGATAGCCGGAATACCAGCATGGGACTGATCCGGACCCCAGGAATATGGGTTTCAGTGAGGAAACCTCAGAAATCTACAGGACTTGCTGTAGTAGTTCAGTACTTTCCCTAGCATAGGTGTGGACGTGGTAGCCCATTCCATATAGAGGAATACTCCGTGAGCCAAGACCCTTGAGGGTGGGCCTAGGCCCTACACCAAAGTATATGCTAGACTCTGATAACACCCTATGGAAGGCCTCACCCTCAGGGGGAGCAGAAAGAATATGTGACAGATAGGGTTTTAGTTTGGGGGTGGTGGTAGGGGAGGATGTGAGGGAGAAGGGAACTGGCATTCTTATGCAAAACAATCTTGTTTCTAATTCAAATAAAAAAATCTGAAGAAAAAAATAAAGTAAAACTCCAAAAAAAAAAAAGGGTCATGTTCCACAGGTTGAGAAATGTACCTATACAATGGATAAACTCATTTCTAAAATTTTAAAATAAGACAAAATTATACACACAATTTATTTATACATATATAAATGTATAAATGCATGAAAATTAGTAATATGATTTGAAGCAATATAAATACATATTTATATGTAAATAAATATGCAACCATTTAAAAATATCCAAGTAATCCTATCATATACTCAATAAAACATACTTAATGCAAAAAATTAGAAATTTAATAAGATTGTAAAACACAGGAACTGTTCAAATACCTTCATTAAAGAAAAATATTGTGATCAGTTTTAAATTAAAAATGAATTTGTATTCTCTTTCTAATTTAATGAATTAATATTAATATATTAATAAATATAAATAATACATAAATAAATAATATAATAAATTTCTCACTAAATGGTCTTTTGGGAAATAAATCATCATGGAGTAATTGGTATGGTAATATAGCTCATAAAATATATCCTATTTAGGGCACAACCATTGGAAACAGGATGATTTATGCTCAGCCTCAACTATTAACCTCATAAAAGAGAAGATGGCACATAAAAAGAGTGAAATTATTTGCCATGCAATCTGTTTCAAGATATTTATAATTACATTACTTGCTAACTGAATTTTCAGGAAAGCCATTTTTTAAAAAAGAAAAGCATACTGGACTCATAACAATGATACAAATCAAATAAAACTGAAATAATTTGTAGAGCAAGACAATTTACAGATGATATATAAATTTGAAAATGAAGCCACTTTTCAGTGGAATTGGGGATTTACTAATTGTTAAATAATTAACAGAACTGGTAAAGTATGAACAGCTCTCAGAATTCTTCAGGGACAGTATCCTTTATTTTAATCTATGGTCACTAAATTTTAATCTGGATGAGTCCTCTGTACTAAATCACCCGGAAAGAATGTACATAAGACTTGCAGAATAATGTATGCACCAAAGAACCCATCCATGATAATGATCTTTAAAGAATAACAGTAGTTTCTTGCTCTTCAATGTTTGTAGTGTTTAATATTTAAAGTCCATAATCATTTTTTCAAAATATCCATTAATACCACATCACATGTATGGATTGCATTAGAATGCATTGAAGACTATTCAAATTTTTGTGTGTCTTTGCTGTATTTTTATCTTTATTTTTATCTTTATAGATGCATAGATACACTTTAGTTGCACATTTATTAAAGAATAATAAACATGCCATCCTGAATCAGTATTGGAAATTAGCAAATCTGTTTTCACTTTCTCTCCCAAGTACATTCTCTATTGTAGATTGAGGCTGCACACACTACCTATTGCAGCTGTTTAAACAGAAATAAAATATTTTATTATTTCCACAAACAGCCAAAAGTGAGTCTTCTTAGATGGGGCTCCACCACAATTTTTCCTAAAATTATTTTATGTGCTCTGGGTTTACCTTACTTCCTTGATGGCACTTGGGTTATTGTCGCATCAAAATTGTAGCATAGTATACTATGGAGAACACACATGAAGTGTTCTCATTTTTGCACAGAACTTGTTCTCTCATTCTCGAAAAGTCACTCCTATGGTGGCAACTACTTCTAATGATTCTTGAAAGCTGAGATGAAGGGTGGATTCTGTCATGAAGCTTCCTAGTTTTGCCATCTCAGATGCTTGCTTGCCTGCTGCAAATACTACCATTTTTTCCATCTACTTTGCTCTAAAACTACAGTGTTACAGGTTGGTTTTAACTGACTTTTAATGATCTTTGGGTGATCTTAATATAACTCTTCTACTTTTCTTCTACTTAACATTAGAGCTACTTATATGTTTGAGCAATGCTGTAGATTACTTGATTTTTATTAACATATTTATATTCAAGATTTCTTCACTTATTTTTATCTGAGAGTAAGATTATTGACCTACCTCCTTATCTGAATATTAAACTCTGAGGAAAATGGCAAAAATCTATTTTCAAGTTTCTTTTCGTACTGATATTGAGACTTTTAAATTATCTTGCAGTCATTTCTAGTTCATCTGTTTTTTACACATTTGTTACTGTATGTTTTCTTTTTATTTAAATTCTTTAGTTACTACTCATATTTACATATCCATTCCCCCATTCCCTCCCCCTCCCATTCTCCCATGTTCCCAACCAACTTCCCCAACCTATCCCCCAACTCCTCCCCAGGGATAGTGAGGCCCTCCACCAGGGACCTTCAAAGTCTGTCATATCGTTTGGGGGAGGGTCTAGGCCCTCCTTGCTGTATCTTTGCTGCAATAGCATCCCTCCTTAGGGAATGGGCTCCCAAAGTCCATTTGTGCTCTAGGGTTAAAGACTGGCTCCACTGTTAGAGGTCCCATAGACTGTCTTGGGCTCCTAGCTGGCACCCACATTCATAAAGCTTTTCCACCAGCTTTATGACTAGGGTTTCCTGTTTCCAGTCCAGGTTGTGCTGCCCTGCTCGGGGACACCTGAGGCTTGGCGATTGCCCATGAGATCTGTGCGGCGTCCACCCTTGACCAGCAAGAACGACACCACACCGAGGAATCTTCTTCAACACAGTTTAATCGGGAACCTCTTTGTGTTTACAGTGTATAATGGCGGCGGCCCCGGGTCGAGGGCCGAGGGAAACGGGGCCTGATATAGTCTACATCTACCAATCACCTAACCCTACATGGCACGCCAGGATAGGGTGTCTCCAAGCAGAATTAAGAGGATACATGACCTTATCCAAATTTGGAGTTGTTTACCACAGAGAGCGCTCTCCGTCGGGCTGGCGGAGGGCGGAAACCTGCGCCATCTTTTGGGTGCAGTATTCTGCAGCTCCCTACAGATCTGAACTTTGCAGGATCCAGCATACCCAGAGACTGCTAAGGCCCAGGTAACAGTCTGCCTATGTCCATGAGAAGAGGACAGACATCGGAGTATTGCAATTGTTTGCATCTATCAGAAGGGAACCTTGGAACCAAACCCACCAGGAGAGGAAAATACTCCTGCTACACCCAACAGAAGAAAGGATGGGGAGAAGACAATATAAAAGCACATTCACCAACAGAAAAACCAATATGACACCACCACATACTAGGGACCCTAAACAAGCAAGACCTGAACATCACAATGCAGATGAAGCAGAAGAGAATGACCTTAAAAATATCTCCATGAAAATGATATAGATGGCATCAAAGATCATATGAGAAAATCCCCTAAAGAAATAGAAGAAAAACAAACCAAAATATACAAGATTAATAGGGTTTCCATGCTCTCACTAGGTCAGGTCGACTGTTTAAGAGTGTTTCTGCAGCACCCTCTTGGCTCCCTTGCTCATTCCTCTTCCCTCCCCACAGTTGGATTCCAGGGTATGGTTCAATGCTTAGCTGTGGGTGAATGTTTCTGCTTCGAACTGGATGAAGGCTGTAGGAACAGTAACTTAGGTAGACACCAATCTCATTATAGGGGAAGGGCATCAATGGCAATTTCTCCACCACTACTGGGATTCTTAGTCATCACTGTGGTTTCCCTAACATTTCCCCTGCACCAGACCTATGCTATCTCCCTCTATCAAGGCATCTCCTTTCTTTTCCTCCTCATCTCAGTCCTCTTGTTCTCCTCCCCCTCCCCTTCTTTCCTTCCCACCTCTTTTCTCTCCACCCCTGCCCCATGCTCCCACTTTGTTCAGGGGTTCTTTTCCACTCCGCTTCTTCGAGGGACTATGCAATCTATTCTTGGGGTCCTCTTTGTTTCCTAGTTCCTCTGGCAGTGTGGATTGTAGACTGGCAATCCTTTGCTCTATGTCTAAAAATCATATATGAGTAAGTACATACCATGTTTATCTTTTTGTGATTGGGTTACCTTGCTTAGGATGGTTTCTTCTAGTTCCATCCATTTGCCTATTAATTTCAAGATTCCATTGTTTGTTTGTTTTTTCTGCTGAGTATTACTCCATTGTGTAATTGTACCACATTTTCTCTATCCATTCTTCAGTTGAGGGGCATCTAGGTTGCTTCCAGGTCATGGCTATTACAAAGAATGCTATGAACATAGTTGAATAAATGTCCTTATTGTATGAATGTGCATTCTTTGGGTACATGCACAAGAATGGAATTTCTGGATCTTTAGGTAGACTGATTCCCAATTTATTGAGAAATAGCCATACTGATTTCTAAAGTGGTTAGGAGTTCAAACTTGTTACTGTATGTTTTCATCAGAAAAAATTATACTCATTTGTTTTAACAGATCTGTGTAAATATTTGAGTTCAAAAACTAGTTTGTATTTCTTTAGAACTGGAATCTTTCAGAGCTTCTTATATGGTAACTTGGGGAATATAATGTATTTTTCATCAATGCCTAAAATATCCTCATTATCATTTAATTAAAGCTTTAAGCTTTACTCATAAAATTTCCAATATTTTTCTAATATTGACTCAATAAATTAGAGGATTATATCAAATTTGTAACTTTCCTTATGCCTTAGTATGAAAAGTTAAGTTTTGGTGACTTCAACTTTAAATAGTTATAATTTTTACCCTATACATTTACTAAAGTATCATTCAGCTTTTATTTGTGTTTACACTTTAGCTGTCTTGTTGGGAAAACAATTGCTTCTCATTAACTTACCAACTTTTATTGAAGGGACAGCCTGCATCCTAGACTTAAAATCATTCTATCAAACTAGGTTCACTCACGTTTATGATTAAACCTCTGCTTTTCAAGGTTCAGGCTATACTCCACATGTAACATTAAGTACAAATGATTCTGTACTGCCTTTTCCTGGAATAGTAACCATGAGGGAACTAGCATAATTGCCTCCACTGCCATCCTAGGATGGAACTAATATTATCTTTGTTTCAAAAGTTGCTTCAAATCATCTTGCATCCCTTCCTTTGTTTCAAAAGTTTATGATCACATTATGATTACATTGTTACAACTATCTGTTGTTATGACTATCCTGTTATGGTCACCTTGCAAGAGTGTCTTTTAAGATATCTTTAGGATTAACTTGTTACAATATACTGCTCTTGTAACTCCACCTCTTTTGCCTGACAAATCCCCCATTTAGAAATCCCCAACACCAGAACTCCATAAAAACCTTGTCTTTTACGAATCAAGTCCTTCTTCTCAAACTCCACCTTAAAGGAAGAAATACAGTGTACAAGACTATAACAGCTTGCTTTGATTAGTTGCTTGCTTTTATTAATTTGCATGATGATTTGGGTGTGTGTTCCTTCTGCCATCACTGGCATTAACAGTAATCAACAGTATTATTGTATTTTCTAAATGATGTGCAGAAAAACAATATCTTCAAAGGAACTTTTTGGAAACTGAAACAATAGTGCTTAATGAAAATTTATTGATTCATGTTCTTTAATGGCATACAATATTTTAGAAACTTCCAGCATGGGAATATGCTTGCTACCTACTATCTTGGACTCCAGATTTGGTTAGTGTGTTTTCCCCTGTGGTAGAAAAAAAAAGGCAGCAAACAAAAAGATGTCTGCATGTTAAAGAAACCCATAAAACAGAGTAAGGGCACCCATGTGATGGTAAGATCTTTTTTTTTCAATCCAGCAATCATTTATTTTAATTGTTTTTAATTTCTTCTCATCAGAATCTCAAAGACAGGAATTTGATGAAGTGGGGGTGGGGTTAACAGCAGAAGTTTGTACCCAGGCTTTGGAATTTTCATACTGAAGGAAAGGAGAGGTGAAGAACAGATTTTTTGTGGCCAACAAAACTCACTTCCCTGGGTGTAAACTCACTTCCCCAGGTGAAAAGACCTGTTTCCAGGAAGCCTGATGGCAAGTAGCCCACAATGAGTGTGTCAATAAGGTAGTTGCTTGTGTCTGTGAAATGGGAAGGACTGAAGTAAACAAAGTATTATGTCCTGAGCATCAGCTAGAAACGTATATTACATCCTTATATTTGAAAAAGAACATACATATTCTTAATATATAGTCTCCATTTATCTACCACAAAGCATACACATCTCATTTCTAACTCCATTTCTCTTCTTCTTCTTCTTCTTCTTCTTCTTCTTCTTCTTCTTCTTCTTCTTCTTCTTCTTCTTCTTCTTCTTCTCCTCCTCCTCCTCCTCCTCCTCCTCCTCCTCCTCCTCCTCATCCTCTTCTCCTTCTGATATGCCACCAAGTCAAGTTAGTGCTCTCTGTGTGTGCACAGATGTGGCATCATACACTGAGTCATGTGAGACAGTAATGGCTACATTCTCAATAATAAATAAAGATAGAAAACAAGAGGAAAATTGCTTTTTCCATTACTCATCTTTTTCTTGCTTGGTTTGGGGAAATTTTTACACAGATAACCAGAGATACTATGAAATTTCAAGTAGTGCAGCCCTGTCATGTTCAAGAACACCCTTTTATAGACTCAGATCTAAAAGTAATTGGGGACAAATGACTAATTGTAGTATCTATTAGCATACCAAATTGCAAGCTAGGCTCCAGGCTCTCTCAGCATCTCAAGTACCTGTTCTTGATGGCATCCTGACTACTGGCAGCTCTTCTTATGCTGAACCTTACCCTATACTTGTCCAACTCATAGGAGCTCTTCACTCAGCATGGGAATCCCCAGGTAAAATTGGCAAGTTTATCCATGTGCACTCCTTTTGTTCATGACTCTTTTTCCTCCTACTCCTCCTCTCTCTCTCTCTCTCTCTCTCTCTCTCTCTCTCTCTCTCTATGTCCCTCCGTCTCTCTTGTGACCCTCTCTCTTGGCCATTCTCTCACTCAATCCAACTCTTTTCATGGCTGCCATATTCAGTCTACTATTTTCTCCATGCTCTGGACTTTTCAGAAATCTCTAATGCTACTATTCTTTATATCTACCATAAAAATTTCTCTCAACCATACCATGGACTGGCCATGGCCACAGTTTACCATACGCATACCTTTCCTCAGCATTATACATTACATTATTTGCATATCCCCTTTTGTAATATTCCTCAGCATTGCTGTGGGAAGGTGATAAAAGAGACTGATTCATTGCTGTGCACACTGTATTGTTCTCAGCATCTGTATCCCATGTGCATATCTTCACTGTCCCCTGACCACAGCAAAGCAAAAAAAAAGCTTTCCCTACCAAGAATTATACACACACACACACACACACACACGCGCACGCGCGCGCACGCACACACACACACAGACAGACACACGATGATATAAATATAAATACCAACAGGGAAATTTGATAACATTAGAATTTAGCAAAGTATCAACACCAGGATCAATGTTAGATCCTATATTGTTCATTCTTCCTAGTCTTGAACTGTCAACCAGTATTGCTGTACCATGTATGAAATTTTATCTTGGAAAGCTTGACTCACTCCAATAAAAAAGTATCCATTTACCTCATAACAATTGTACCACTGTCGTCAATGATAAAGTCTTTCCTGGAAGATTAGTATTGCAGCTTGCAAGGTGCATGCCTGGATAAGTCTATTTTGCTTAGTTGTGTTTTTCTTCACATAGACCCTTCATAGAACCTTTGGCACTATGGGTTCTGTCATAAGAGAGAATTTCTTCTTGTCTGAGTTAGTTTAGATTCTACTCTTTATGCTGCCCAAGACTATATTCTCAAGAATAAATAAGATCACATAATGCAATTTTCATGAGTAATAGTGTATGATGAAAATTGTGTGTATTGTTGGGAGACTTTCAGGGGCTCTCTGACCAAAAAGAAGAAAGTGAGGTGATTTTAATTTAATAGTACACATCTTTTGCAAATGATATTTTCTATTCACAAAGAATAATCCTATTTAAAATATCATTGTTTGAAAATTCAGGATTTCAAGTCATTTGACTATCTTGTAGGTTTCTATAAAGATTTTACAAATATCCTTAATTTTGGCTAAAGAGCCCCTACTTCTTCCTTTCCTACATTTAACCCAACCCCTTCCCCATTTATTATGTGACTCAGTTTTCCTTCATCTTCTTTTATATCATATACCTTCTGCTTTCCATTCAATTATATTTTCATTTGGCTTGCAAGATAGCATATTTCATGTACCTTTTCACCCATTCCTTTCTGTTAGTCCATCCCCTCTATGCCTTGATGTCCCCACATTTCCCCACCTTTCTCTCCCCAACATTCCACATCTCTACTTTAGTTTTACCTCTACTTTGCTGTGTGTCTCTCTTAATGTGCCCCTCAATGGTCCTTTCTAGCTTGCACTAGAGCATAATGTTTAACTCAATAAACAAAACTTGAATAAGATACAAATATGAGGGAATAAAGCAGTGTTTATACAGCTAGGTAGAAGGCACCTCATTCAGCATAATTATTTTCAGTTCTATATCTGTGCCTATTTTTATTTCATGTTTTTTATGTTGGGTGACATTCCAAAATTAATAAATGTTACATTTCACATTATTCTTATGTCTACATTTTCTGAATGGCAACCAGCTTGATTGTATTTTCTAGGTGTGATAAATAGATTGGAATGCAATTATTTCCTTACCAGGATTTTAAAGCATTTTTGTTTATGTTTAGAAATATAAATTCAGTATAACATTCACATATAAATTATATAAAAGAATCTTAAAGAAAAAGGTAAATAAATAAGGTCTAAAATACAAATAACAAAATTTGGGCATTGGCAAATAGCTGTAATATTGAATACACACATGCACACACAAACACACACATGAGCATGCACATATACACAAGCATATATACGCATATATAAACACACACACACACACACACACACACACACACACACACACACACATATATATATATATATATATATATATATATATATATATATATTATACTTATTTTCCAAAGAGGACCCACAAATAGCTGGCACTTGCAGAAAAAAAAAATCAACATCACTGATCTTAGGAGACATGTAAATCAAAACTTCAGCTGAAAATTACCTCACTCTTGTTAAAACGTCTGTTGTCAGAAAGACAAATGATAACAAGTTTTAGCAAGGGTATAGAGAAAGGAGAAAATGTGTATGCTGTTAGTGGACGGTGAATTAATAGAGCTATCCATTTCAGATCTTCACTACAAGTTCATTGCACCATTATTCACAATAGACAAGGTACTGACTGCCCTGGTTATTTTTCAGTGAGGTATTGGGTGAAGAATTATGGAATATGTGTGGGAATATGTGCACATAATGAATGAGCATGCAGACTTTTTACATAAGAAAATATCTGCCATGCATAATAATATTGATGAACCCAAGGGATATTATGCTAAAATGGATAAGTCAAATATAATAGAACACTGTATAATTGCATGCAAATAAAATCTAAAAAAAGTTTGAGCTCACATCAATCAGAGTTGGTAGAGACAGATAATGAAATGTTGAATAAAGAAAAAAGTTTCATTTACATTGAGGAAGAACTTTCTGGTGATGAATACGTTCTGGCAATCTGAGATGCAGGATAGGTCCAGTTAATACTACTGTATTGTTCACTTTATGTTTTCAGACAAAAACTGTTTTCTCATCACATGTGTGTACATAAATGTAATTGTACAAAATTATGGATAATAGGCTTGATTTTGGTAATCACATTCATTCATCTGTCAAAAGTCTCCTTGTATCCCTTTATCTCATAGCTTAAATTTTCACTTAAGTTCTCACATAGACAGAATTAAACAACATACAAATGAGGAGCAATGATTGGATATATCCAGAAATTCAATATTAGTGGAAATGGACATTTCCAATTATTGACTATTATCATTTACCTAGTGCATTGTTAGCTCATTATACTCAGTGGGTTTTCTTCTTGCCAAACTGTTGTTTTTATTTTATTTTTTTGTTTGTTTTTCGAGACAGGGTTTCTCTGTGTAGCTTTGTAGCCTATCCTGGCACTTGCTCTGGAGACCAGGCTGGCCTCAAACTCACAGAGATCCACCTGACTCTGCCTCCCAAGTGCTGGGATTAAAGGCGTGTGCCACCAACGCCCAGCTAAACTCTTCTTTTTATAAAACAAACTGTTCATTGACTTCTTGGCAATATTTAGCTTTTAGCACAGCTCTGACCTCTAAGTTTCTTATTCATTGAGTTTTCATTTTGACTTCTTTATTGTCTGACTTATAGTCCCACAATAAATATTTCATTTCCTTTTAAAAGTTTATTTAGTAGTGTGTGTGTGTGTGTGTGTGTGTGTGTGTGTGTGTGTGTGTGTGTGTGTGTGAATATCCTAGTATATATGTGTGCTTGTTTGCATCTGTGTGTGTTTGCCTGCATCACAAATTGCAGGTCCCTGAGGAGGATATTAGAAGACTTCAGAGCCACTGGTACTGGACTTAAACTTATGAGCAGCATGATGCATGTAGATTGTAGTAAAAGAACTCAGGTCCTCCATGAGAGGACTAAATACTCCTTATTATTGAGATCCCTCTAGTCCTTGGAATCTCAAGTTCATTCCTCTCTTTCTACTTTAAAATACCTGGTTTCTCTACCATCCTTGGTTTTCTGCTTGAGAATCTTCACAATGAAGTCATTTATAATTGTATTTGACACAGCGAATTTGTTCATACGTATTTACGGCAGTCCTAGGATTTTCAGTGTTATGTGATGACTCGTGATTGACTGGCGGCAGTAAGTATTCCATCACTTTAAACTTTATTTCTAACTTAAATATAATCATCTTGTATTTTTTACAAATAGCTCCTTTCCCCAGGCTCAACATCCTGGCATTTACAGTAATTATTTTCCTAGATTTTAATTCTTTTTGCACAAAGTGGTATTTTTCCCCTCAGGCCCATATTTGAAAATTAAATTTTCCTGAAAAAACACTTCAGTAGTCAGTCTTCTTACTAGATATAATGTCTAAATATATATACAATTGGATGAGACTTCTTGGTATCATGTCTTTTCTTTAATGTGCACCTCTTTGTTTACCTCTAATCCAGGATGCACAAACTTCTGTCATGTTTAGAATGATATTTCTCTATGAACTCTATGTTTCTGTCATGATTTCCACTGACTTCATATATTCACATGTATGTGCATGAATAACCACTATTAACTCATGTGCTTCCTTTGTATCCCAAGTATAGACACTAAAAATTTTTGTCTCTTTTGTGCAATGTGTAAATTCCTTGTTCTAATTTACATTCTATTGAGAGTGAACATGATGGCCAAAAGCAACTCAGCAAGGAAAGTTACACAACCCAGTCTCAAACAACCACTGACAGAAATCATGGTAAGAAATCAAGTAAGCAAAGAGGCAGCAGCTATGGAGAAATGTTGCTTTCTGACTTGATCTCCCTTGCTCACTGAACTTGCTTTTATATAACCCAGAACCACCTGCTCGGGGATGGTAAGGTTAAAGAAACAGCTATATCAATTAATAGAACAGTGATGTCCTGCCCAACAAGAACTTTCACCCTTACCAACAAGTTCTCATTGTTCTAGGAATTGACTTGGCATGCTATCAGAGGGAAAGAAATGTAATCATCAATATCAAACATAAAAACGATGAAACCTACAATAGCAAACCATTTGAAAAAATTTAAATATAAATAATTAATTAAAATAAAAATATGTTGGGGGCTGGAGAGGTGAGTCAACAGTAAAGAGTATTGACTGCCCTTACAAGAGACCAGGATTCAATTTCACCACCCACAACAAACACAAAAATTATTAAATATTTTAACAATTGTATAGACTAAGATTCTGTCCATATACCACTTGAAGGATAATACAGCACCCTCCCAGACCAGGAATTAGGCAAAAAAAAAAAAAATGCAAACTCCTGTTTTTACATAGAGATCCTTCATTAAACAAGAAGGAAAAGTTAAAGTGACTACTTTCTGACTCTGGCAGGAAAAAAAAGCAGCAAATGACTTTGCAAGTTTAATTTTTGATAAGAGAAAAAGGGAAGGTTTGTGTTAGCATGCTCTATACTTTGATTAGCCATGTTAATTAGATGAACCAAAGCAAAGGGAGATTTTGATTGGTTAACTTTAATTCTTTGATATTGGGACCTCACCTCCTCAGGAGGAGGAAGTGACCAAATAAAGGAATAGATCTTGGTGGCTAGCTTTTGGATTGTAATCAAATGATTTTCAGCAAGGCAAAGGGAATGCAAGAGAAGGCTAAGGCGCAACAGAGCCTCACTTGCCACTCTCAAGCTCTCTAGAGTGCCTTCACCACCCAACTTGTAAAAGATTTCCTATTTATCATTTTACACATCTATAAGGATGATATTCACCCCTCACCAAGACAACTTTTGCATGTAACTGATGGAGGCCACATAGAAAGCCACAGCCAATCATAATTTCAGAGTTGTTGGTACCAGTTTTAAAATGTACATGGACAAAGCACACTTAGGGTCCAGTAAAGCACTGCAGAAGAGGTGGAGGAAATATCGCAAGAACTAGATGATCTGGGAGTTTGTTGTGAGATAGCATCTTATAGAAACTGCAGAAGCGACACATACTAACTTTCACCAAAATGCCTAACCAATTGGTTGTCCAGTGCCAAGCACTAGCCTTGAAAACATATTTACAAGCAACATTATATAGACTTAGGATGATGAACTCATAGATATATGTATATCCATATATACATATATGTGTGTGTGTGTGTGTATATACATGCTTACATATACACAAACATATATTTGCGTGCAGTAACAATTGTAGAAAAAGATGCCATGAATTTGAAGGAGTATGGGGAGAGTTTTATGAGATGGAGTCAACTATTTAAGTGGGAGAAATGCTGAAATTGTGTTATAATTTTAAAGATGAAAAATAATTATATATGTATGTAGTGTCACCTTCACTGATTTATTTCCAAGTAAATTCTTTTAACAGTGAAAAAGGAATCTATAAATGAATTAATCTGACTATAACTATTGTCACACATAGTGATTTAAGTACTACCTTACCGATGATGTCAGACTGTTATAGATATTTGAAAAACTCTTCTCTCCTGCTCTGAAAGCAGAAGAAACCACATATTTTAAGAATGTATATGTAAGCCAGGGAAAGTACCTTTCAAAATACTATGTACTATGTATAAAGTAGTTTCTTTAAAAGAATGTAAGCAATTTGGGTATTAGTATTCCTATCCCATTACGCAGACAATAAAATTATGGCCAACAAATAATATATGAAGAGCTATGTTTCCAGAATATATGCCTTTAAAACATTTAGATGATTATGAGAAGGTAGACATTCTGTCTGCTTTATCTCTATGTGAGTCTATGCTAGATCGTGTCTCTCTTGAGCATTTCTTTGTTACAAGATTTTTGTGTAATTATTATATGAAAAACAGATTTTGTATATTAGCCTCTGTGATGGGACTTCTTGCTGTTCCAAGTAGAAGATTTTTTTGGAGTTAATTGAATACACAGCTTGATATCCCATGCAGCTTAAATACAGAAATCTCATGCACAGGAAAATAACGCATAAATAAGCTATGCTAAGTAAAGTGTGAGTTGAGATGAATTGGCAGAAGACAAGAATTTTGGTTTACAGTTTGTAGTCTTCAAACATCCATAACATCTGACCTATGAAAAATGACGAATAACCTCATGTCTGGTAAGTAAATGTTAATCATAGGAATCAAACTTGCAAGTAGGAAGGACCAAGAGTCATCTCCTGTGACTCACACTGAAGAGGTGGTGACAGACCCAGAAAGAGATTATTATGCCTTTGCTTATACAATATATTACTTCAGCAAACATTAATTTCCAGGGAAAATAGTTCTCATTTTCAATATTTTCCTTGTTTTACAAGTGAAATCCAGTACTTTGTGAAATTAAAAATTGCACTCAGAATATAATCACCAATTGCTAGCAGATCCATAGTTCACACTGGGGACTATGAAATTTCTCCTCTTCTCTTCCGTTTCTTTTCTCTCTTTTTATTTATGTTCCTTTTTCTTTTCCCCACTCTCACCCTCCCTAATCTCTCTCTCTCTCTCTCTCTCTCTCTCTCTCTCTCTCTCTCTCTCTCTCTCTGTCTTTCTTTCTTTGCCTATTTATTTATTTGAGGCTGGTTGTATATGTATCTATTGCTCTCTTGGAAATCACTATGTAGATAAGACTGGACTCTGCCTTGCTTCCTTCATGATGGTATTAGTGGTTTGTGTCACCAGACCTTATGACTAAAAATTTGTAGCAAATTCTCTTTCCCTTAAGTTCATCTAAGTAATCTCCTCTTAGTTAGTACCTATCTGAAAGCTAAGAACACAGTTATAAAACTATTATCTGGTGAATGAATATAACAAACAAGTATGAAGCAATGTATTATAATAAGGAAAAAGATAAAGTGTGAGGCTATAATATTCACAATATCATTTTCAAGAAAGTCTACATATGGAATACATGTAAAAATTATTCAAAGGTTCCTCTAATGATGGCAATATAGAAAAGAAGTATTTTTACAAACATAACAACCAGTTTAGATCTTATGCTTTTCCAAACATGTTTATTGTACATTGCATCGTATTGTTCATTTTTGATATGTATCAGTTTCTATAAATGTATGAAACAAGTGTATAGATAAATGAGAAAAATATGTATAAATATGCTTATCTAATATTATACATTTGTGTATATTCTAAACCGAATTTAAATTTTGCAAGGAAAAACAAGTTTATGTCCAATAAAAACTTTATCTTCTACTCCTTATTCTCTTTAAAATAATTAGTACACATAGTAGAATTGTTTTATTGATAGACAGAAGGAAGCATGAAATATAGAATGTGGGCTGAAGAGATGGCTCAGTGATTAACAGCCCTGGCTGCTCCTCCAGAGGTCCTGAGTTCAATTCCCAGCAACCACATAGTGGCTCACAACCGTAATAGTGTGATCTGATGTTCTCTGCTGGCATAAAGTTGTACATGCAGATAGAGCACTCAGCTACATAAAATAAATAGATAAATAAATCTTTACAAAATATAGACTGTATTAAAACATGTACATATAATTGTTAGAGAAGTATTTATAAGTGTATTTTATTCACCTTTATGTGTATGTGTACCCCCAATTGGAATATATGCATTCTATCCCTATCCCAAAAGGTCAATCCAAAAATCTCAATGATAGTCCTGGGAGATACTGCAAACGGAGTAGCCTCTGATTCCTTCATTTTCATTCAGGCCCTTAATTTTTAGTCTAACATACCCATCTACTAACTTATTTTTCTAGATATGAGTATAAATATAAGATTTTCACTTTGCTAATTCATATTAATAATGTTCCTGCTATAGCTGTATAAATTTTCCTCCTGATATCAATATATGTTACAGAACATAGAAAAAGTAAATTCTGATATCTACCAAAGAAATCCAGATAAGATGACAGAGAAATTTTATTTGATGGAGAAAGACAAACAGCTAATGAGAAGGTGAGAATTGTAGATACGGTTTGTACATTGGTATAAATGTCTATGTGTATGCAAGCTGAATGCCCAAAAATGTATGCATGTTTAGAAAAACCAGAAAACAACACTGGGATTGTTCCTCAGGTGGGATATATAAATTGTTGTGCATTTCTCATCAGCTTGAAAATTACC
This sequence comes from Cricetulus griseus, assembly GCF_003668045.3. Classification (NCBI taxonomy): domain Eukaryota; kingdom Metazoa; phylum Chordata; class Mammalia; order Rodentia; family Cricetidae; genus Cricetulus; species Cricetulus griseus. The sequence continues at coordinate 262,986,836 of NW_023276807.1, read as the reverse complement.
AATTAGATGCTGGTTGGCCAGCAAGGTCAAGAGCCTGACTTTCATCAGTTACTTAGTGCTGAGCTACTAATATGAATCACAATACCAAATTTTTCCCCAAGAGATTTGTTTTATTAGTTCAAATTAGAAACTAGCTTGCTTCACATGTCAGTCAGTCCCTTCTCCCTCTCCCTCCCCTCCCCTTAACCCACCTCATGCCCTCTCTGCTCCCCAGTGAGGGTAAGGTCCTCCATTGGGGTGCCCCAAAGTCTGTCATATATATCATCCTTGGCAGGGCCTAGGCCTTCTCTCACGTGTCCAGGACAAGAGTGCATCCCTTCATGTGGGATGTTCTCTCAAAGTCCCTTCTTACAGCAGGGATAAATACTGATCCACTACCAGGGGCCCCATAGAATGCCGAGGTCTCCTCACTGACATCCATGTTCAGGGGTCTGGATCAGTCTTGTGCTGGCCTCCCAGACAGCAGTCTGGGGTCGATGTGCTCCCCCTTGTTCAAGCCAGCTGTTTTTGTGGGATTCACCAGCCTGGTCAGACCTCTTTGTTCTTCATTCCTCCCTCTCTGCAACTGGGTTCCATAGTTCAGTTAGGTGTGTAGCTGTGGATGTCTGCCTCTGCTTCCATCAGCCACTGGATGAGGGCTCTAGGATGGCATATAAGGCAGTCATTAGTCTCATTATAGGGCCCTCTCTGCTCCCCAGTGAGGGTAAGGTCCTCCATTGGGGTGCCCCAAAGTCTGTCATATATATCATCCTTGGCAGGGCCTAGGCCTTCTCTCACGTGTCCAGGACAAGAGTGCATCCCTTCATGTGGGATGTTCTCTCAAAGTCCCTTCTTACAGCAGGGATAAATACTGATCCACTACCAGGGGCCCCATAGAATGCCGAGGTCTCCTCACTGACATCCATGTTCAGGGGTCTGGATCAGTCTTGTGCTGGCCTCCCAGACAGCAGTCTGGGGTCGATGTGCTCCCCCTTGTTCAAGCCAGCTGTTTTTGTGGGATTCACCAGCCTGGTCAGACCTCTTTGTTCTTCATTCCTCCCTCTCTGCAACTGGGTTCCATAGTTCAGTTAGGTGTGTAGCTGTGGATGTCTGCCTCTGCTTCCATCAGCCACTGGATGAGGGCTCTAGGATGGCATATAAGGCAGTCATTAGTCTCATTATAGGGGAAGGGCATTTAGGGTATCCTCTCCACCATTGCCTAGATTGTCAGATGGTGTCATTCTTGTAGATCTGTGGAAATATCCCTAGTGCCAGATCTTTCCTCAGACCTATAATCACTCCATCTGTTATGATATCCCTCATCCTGCTCTCCTCAATTCTTCCCCGACTCATCCTTTCTGCTCCTCCATTTCCTCCTCTCTGCTACCCCTCCTCTCATTTTCCAAGCTCCCTCTCCCCTACCCCTTTGCTCCTAATTAGCTCATGAGATCATGCCCCTTCCCCTTCTCCAGGGTCCATTCATTCTTCTCTTAGAATCCTTCTTGTTTCCTAGTTCCTTTGGTGATGAGGACTGTAGGCTGGTAATCCTTTGCTCAGTGGTTTTAGCACTGCCCTGACTGAACTGTCCCTGCAAACCTGGTTAAGAACACAGCTATAAAGCTTTTCTAGGCTTTGGGAACTTCTCTTGCTCAGAGTAACAATTGAATTAGATTAACAAAATCATTTCTGACTCTGAGTAATCACCTAATGTCCTAAGAGTCATTATGAGATTTACAAATGCTGAACTGAAGCTATGATAATTGTGGCATGCATGTGAAGCTATGGGAAGTGTGACACACATGTGAATCTATAATTACTGTGACATACATGTGAATCTATAATTACTGTGACATACATGTGAAGCTATGGTAAGTATGACACACATGTGAAGAGACCAACTCCTTAAAGGTTTCATGATCCTTATATTAGAGATGTTTTTGTATCACCCGCAGAAGAGTATATTTTTAAATAACATTTTAAAATTTAAATTATATATGTTGATTATTTCCACCCACAACTTCTGCCTTCAGTCAACCTAGTGGCCCATATATTGCTCCAACCTTCATGTCCTATTTTTTTATTTTTATTCTTTTCTTTTTGGTATGAATAACCCTTCTGAATCCAATTAGTGGTATCCATGTTCACAAGGACTGTGGTCATCAGTTACAATATCAAGCAAAACTGACTCTTCTTCTTTAAGTAGCCGGCACTTAATATTCTTCCTCCCACAGTGGTGGGCTTTCTGGAGATCCTTCACTTTTGGCTAGACTATTGACAATCTTGGTTTTGTCTTGTGCAGCTAGGCAAAACTACTATGACTTCATGTATATAGCACTTATACCATGTCTGGAAATAAGCATTTCACAGCCCTTCTCTCCATTCACTGACTCTTTTATCTTTCCACACCTTCTTCCATAAAGTACACTGAAATTTGGCTTCTGAAAGGTTGATATAAATAGTCTGTGCACATCTGGGAACTCAGAGTTATATATACTAAGTACTTTGGCCAGTTTGTGCCTTCGTATTTAGCACCTCTCAATTCATGAATAAGATTCTCTGTACAAAGTTGATAGCAGAAAAGAAGTATTAGTGTAACAATTATTAAGGGTAGATTTTGTCAACAGGCCCATTTCGAAAACAGCAACTATAAGTTCCCAAAGTCATGGTATTTAGACCAAGTTTATAGAAAAAAAAAACTTGAATTTCTTCCTGTGAAGCAGACTTCATTTCCAATTGGAAGTTATCACAATATTCTTCATGCCACTATTAGATCAAAGGAGACATCTTGCCAGCCAATTAGTGTTATGGAATGCATGGACCACTACTGTGTAAGATTATGTGTATCCTCAGCAGCCTGTACAGGACTTTTTGGTCCTATGGAAGATACACAGCAAGGAAAGCATTTCCTGTTTTGTCCAAAGTTGATTTTTCTATGTCCTCAATCTAAATTGGGTTGTTGTCTCTCTAATAATATCTTAATATTTAGTTATGATTAGCAACAAAGAACCTGTGTTGTTTTGTGGTGTCTCTGGGGCCTACTTGACCAACAAATCAAAAGAAACACCCCATGCCTTGAAATGAAATTTTCACTTAATAAGTCATATCACATAGTAAAAGATATATGTATATATGTGTGTATGTACATGAAAAAGATTGAATCTTTTCTAGAATTCTTGTAGCACTCTTGTTTACCGGTGTAAAAATCTCTCATCCCTGAAAGCAGAATATTGCCTAAAGTTTTATTGCAATCTAATTCCATGTCATTTTAAATGGCTAATAACACATATACAGAAGAATGTGTGGCTTCATCCAGAAAGTCTGCCACCGCACATTTGAAAATTCGTAGATCACTTAGAATTTCACTGAAGTACATAGACCATGAAGTTTCACAGATTTTCTTTCACATTCAGCATGCATGCATAGCTGGTTCTTTATTTTACTTACTTCTTCCTAGTTCTTTATTTATACAGTATACTGGTGCTGCTGTAATAAATTATCTTTATTATATTCTGCTATGAACATAAAATCAAGCTCTTTCCACATACTGTGAGTGGAGCATCGGTACTAATATTGACCTCTGTCATGTTAGTGAAATGTATTGCTCTCCTTTCAAAGCAAAAGACACTTCTCCAAATGTGAAGTTATTCCCTACTGAGCTAAATCTACAACCTAAATAAAGATAAACTGAAGTCTGATAAGCATTTAGAGGTATCCTTTGGACTCAATACTTTCAATAGCTTTGAAATTTAGGGCTTATTTACTTGTATAAGATAATGATCATGTGACTTATACGCTCCAAGGTTTGAGAGGTGCCCCAACATTTAAGAGATCTGTTTATTCTCCCAGAGAACCTTCACTTTACTCCCAGCTTCCACAAAGCTTGAACTCAAATTCTAGGGCCCTGGATGTCTCACCTCATGGTCACCAGTTATTTGAATGGTAACCAGGCATATATGCAAGTAAAATAGTCACAGACAGAATTTAAAATATAATTTAAACTTCTTCTTGAAAGGCATACAAGCAGGCATTTTTGCTCGTGTATGCATGTCTGTTGTGTTCATACTGCCAATTTCTTGAAGTGGCCAGGCTATTTGGTGCTTTACATTATATGTGGTATTTATTTTGGTGAAGAAAAGACAGCAAAGAAACTTTGTTTTGCAATTTCATTCAGGTCACCAACCCTTCATTTGCATAATGGAGGTGGGAACTGTTTCCAAAAAGCTTAATACTAGTCAAGAACTGAAGAATTAGTGCCAGATAAGTTTTATTGACTGATGATCTACTAACACTGGGGACAGAGTTGTAGAAAATTTGATTATCCTGTCTATTCAATTCTACTTTGATGAGTGGACATAGTCACACTGTTGCCAGTCGAAGAAAAACAATTTAAATCTGTGTCTAATTGAGCATGGATAGTTCCATTTTCCTGGTGAAGTTATCACAGAGAGCATCCACAGGTCCTACTAAGAAGGCTGAGGAAAAGGGATACAGTAACCAGCTATGGACTTGTTTGTTTGCAGGGATAGCTATCAATTTTAAATTCTCATACACATAATGTGAACTTTTTTACTGGATTACTGGTCTCCATAATTAATTCTTAAAAATATTTCTCTTATTAATTGAGGTTAAGATATAACAACAGCTTTTATCTATCTTTTCCCTTTCTTCAATTTTAAAAAATTCTTCTGGGCCAGAACCATGAGTTGAGAAATATAGCTATTGGGCACAATTTAGAGGTACAAACATAGCCATGTTTGTTTCAACTTCGGTCAAATTCCAACCATTAAATTTAGAAAATGTTCATCAGCATAGTTAATCAAATTAAAAGTCAATGCATTCACTATATATTTTATTTCAGGTCAAAACACCAAAATATCTGTGAATAAATCATTGTCTTGTATTTTGCCCAAGTCTTCAAATATCATACTTATCCAATTCCTTACTGGAGACGGAAGACAATGCCACCTTTGCTATCTTGAATTACCACGAAAGGCATAAACACCATCTTTGCTGGTGCATCAATGACTATCATCCCATCCAACAAATGTAGCAATCACAGCAAACTTCATATGACAGCTGATTATCGGCATTTATGAAACTCTCATTTTATTTCATTACCAAAGCATTGTAACTTTCATTCCTGTGTGATGTGTAAGAGGATCAAATACCCGTTTGCACATTTATAAATATTTTACACCCATTTTCCATCATTTCAAGCATTTTATTTTGAGAAAAGGTTTCTCTGTATAGCTTTGGCTGTCCTAGAACTTTCTCTGTAGACCAATGTGTTTTAAACTCATTGAGATCCACCTGCCTCTGGCACCCAAGTACTGCGATTAAAGGCACATGCCACCATTCCCAGCCATTTTAGAATTCATAAAGTATTCCAATGTTTATGTTATCCTCAAAAAAGCAACAATTGAGATCAAACTTTATCTTACTTCCAGTTTCCTGGAGCTACTTCAAACTGTTTGTACTAGTGGTTAACACTCATGGTCTGTCATAATTAGAGAGATAATATACATCTGTGAATTGAATGTTTTTCTCTATACTCCTGGTCACCCTGGACTGATTTCTCTCCTGCTCAAGGGTCCCCATAACCATTTATGAAATAATCACTCAGAATCTAATATTAAATATAATTGTTTGGCTGATGGTTCATGCTTATTTTTGGCTAGCTGTCTCTTATAAATTAGCCAATTTTTAGTAATTGTGTAACACCACATGGCCATGCCTTACCAGTAATGTTCTAGCATCTTAACCCTTTGGTGGCTAAATAGCATCTTCCTGACTCCATCTTCTTTCTTTCTCTACCTCTGTTTGGGTGTCCTGCCCAGCTATATTCTGCCTAGTTATTGGTCAGAACTGTTTTATTCATCAACCAATAAAACAGCATATATATGCAACATACAGAAGGACAATCCCACATCAAGATATCATTTAGAATCAATGTGAGGTATGAATAAGAAGAAATAAGGTGGAATTAAAGAAAACTGAAAATTTTTAGAGAATGATGACATAATTAAAGTTTACTGAACTCCAGAGCAATAAGCTTGGGATACGGAACATGGTACTTTGAGCAGGTGCTTAGTCCATCAAAATCATTTGTGATCACTGCGTTTAAGTAACACTTTGAAAAAAAAATGTAGCTTCTACTAAATCTCCATTGCTCCTCTAACAAAAGCTAATAAATATAATTAATTTCAATATTAAATTACTAATATGGAATACTTAAAGGCATCATTTAATCATCAATGGCATTTGCAAATAAATATCCCTTTAATACTGTTTAAAATGATAACATTTCTATGTAGATAAAACAGGAACTATTAAAATAATATAGAAAATCTATTTGACAACTTCTAAAATTTCAAATTATGATCTAGTAGATACATTCAGACCTTGTGTTAGTATTCAGGCATCTGTACTGGCCTGCCCTTGGGTTTCTGACAGGATACACCCTCAGCTGCAGCCACTGAGGGCACCACCTGTGCACATTCACTATCTTCCCTTTTAAAAAGGGCCCTGCCTACCTCACATCTTTTTCTCTCTCCTTTTTTCTCATTCTCTCTCTGTCTGTTTCCCTCTCTCACCTCCACCTCTTTACTCTCTCTACGCTCTTTCCTTTCTCCTCTCTCCTGATGTTTTCATCTCCAGAGGCCAGTCTCCCTCCTTCGCTTTCCCGATTTTATTATGTCTTTCCCTAAAAAAAAAAAAAAAAATCCCTCTGCTTGAACCCTGTTGCATGGTGTCTTTCTCTCCCGTGTCACTTTGCTTAAATTACAACAATTGGAATATGCTAGATATTAACTAGCCCTACCTCATTCATAGATTAACATTCTACAGTTCTCATATAGCTAATTAATTAAATAAATATATATATATATATATATATTATCACAGGATTTATAATTGATATTTGCATATAGAATTTATATAATCTACAATAATAGGTGCATAAATCATTGAAAAATTTGAAGATGAGTACACACATAATTGAATTCTATGCTTATATGGCTTCAGAGAACCTGGACTCAGGCACTGACAAGAGATATGGGAGTTGTTATGATTTCCAAGGTTGATCCCAGAGTAGACAGCCAAATGGTCAAATGAATATGGTCTAAGAAATTAGTACTTTGGATCTTATTCAGGTAATTATTGGTCTCCAGAGTTCCAAACTAATAAGGAAAAGATAAAAAACAAGTCATCCTAGGCAATAGTTCAAATTTGATAATTGGGCAAACATGCCAAGGCAGAGGGCCAATATTATAAACGATTCAGTTTCAGGAGGGGCAGACTGTGAAGTGCTTCAGCTGGGCATGACACAAGTTTTGTTCATCCATCTGATTAATCAAATCATGGTTCTCATTATGAGAAAAGGATATGCCAAGGACTTGCTTCTGTTTTCCAGATATAATACGAGGCACTGCATCCTTTCAATACATCAGGAAATGAAGATTGAATCGGTTAACATATACATAGTTCCCAGTAGAAATGCTATGGGAATCCAAGAATATAACTGGAAAATAATTGCAAAAGATACTACTCTAAGGAAAAGAAGGAGTAAAGGACAGGTAAGAAACTATGGGTTTGCCTAACAATCAAGAATAAAACAAAAATAAAATACTAAGGAAACATAGAAGACTAGGGTATCACAGACAGAGTTTTCAAAGGTCCTGGCAGATTTATTTCTTTAAATGAAAGGGATAATCCATTTATTAATGATATAAACTAATTATTGAATAGTTTATATCAAGAATCATGGACAACCTAGGGGAAATAAGTGCAGAAAGAAAGGTAAATGAAAGGTTGAGTATATGTATATGTGGTCAAAGCAGTGAATATAGTCACTGAGATTTAAAGTTGTGAGTGCATACAAACATATATACATATATACGTGTGATTGTCAGTGAAGTATATAAAAATCAGACAAATGAAAATTAGGGGAAACTGGTCTCAATAGATACTGATTTTCTCCAGTTTTAAAGAAAATTACATCAGTTCCAAGACATAATATTCTGACACTTGCCAGCTGTGAGAATGGTATTTCAGATAAACAGCCCTAGTTCCATTTTAGTTTCTCATCAAATTACAGCTGCTGTGTAAAGAATTTTATATTTATTTTTTTTAGGGAAAAGGTCATAAACAGTGAATGAATTACTAATGAAGACATTATTTTGCATTTATTATAGCAAATATAGAAACCAATCAAAGTTTCAAATATATTCCAATGCTACACACTCAATGATAACACTAAAATTTACTATAAAAACAAAGGGATTAAAAATATAGTTCAGAATTAAAGTGACTTTGGTTTTCACCAGCAGGCAGTGTTTGCAAGGTTGGAAATCCATACAATGATGTGAATCCTGTCATACTAAATATAAGATAGTAGATTACACATTAAGAGTAGACTATAAATTAACAAGTGTGCTGTAACTGGAAAGAATAATGATCTTTGCTATTCTTCAATGTATTGCATCACTCTCATTAGTTACATTTTTAAAATATCATTGAAATTAGGAGTATTTAACTTTCTTCATTTAGAAATCTTTATTAATTCATTGAGGATTCCATACATGATACTTTGATTATATTAAAACACTACACCAAAACTTCCTAGATCCAACCTCTTGTTTCCTTGCCCCTACTATATGTATTCCTTATTTTTCATTCTTGAATTTTTTAACACTTCTACTCTGCCCTCTTTTCTTTTTATATAAATTTTATTTAAATTATAAACAATTTTATTTTACATTTCAATCCCAGTTCCCTTTTCTTGCCATCCTCCCATGCCAACCACCAACCCCCCCATCCGATTCTGGATCCACTCCCCAAGGAGGGTGAGGCCTTCAATGAGGGATCATAAAAGTCTGTCAAGTCATTTGGGGAAGGGCCTAGGCCCTCCTTCATGTATCTGGCCTGAGAGATTATACCTTCATGGGGAATGTGCTACTGAAGTCTGTTTATGAACTAGGGATAAATACTGATCCGACTGCCAGAGGCCCTATAGACTACCCCAGCCTCCTAGCTGACCTCCACCTTTGGGGGGGCGTGGTTCAGTCCTATATTGGTTCCCAAGCTGTCACACTGGGCTCCATAAGTTCTCACTTATGGAGGGAGTGAATACTTATACAAGCACTTTGGAAATCAGTATGATGGTTTCTCAGGAAAATGGGAATCAGTCTACCTCAAGATCCAGCAATTCCACTCTTAGGCATATACCCAAAGGATGCACATTCATACAACAAGGACATCTGTTCAACTATGTTCATAGAAGCATTATTTGTAATAGCCAGAGCCTGGAAATAATTTAGATGCTGTTCAACTGACAAATGGACAAAGAAAATGTGGTATATTTACACAATGAAGTATTACTCAGCAGAAAAAAAAATGAAATCTTGAAATTCACAGGCAAATGGATGGCACTAGAAGAAACCACCCTGAGTCCTCACTGTGACTGAGTCACAGAAAGACCAACATGATATGTACTCACTCATATATGGATATTAGATATAGAATAAAAGATTGCCAGCCTAATAGCCTACAACCCACACCTTCAGAGAAGCTAGGAACCAAGGAGGAACATAAGAGAGGCATACATGGTACCCCAGAGATGGAGAAAGGAACAAGAGCTCCTGAACAAATTTGGAGCACGGGGGAATGGTGAGGGAGCTATGAAAACAAGAAAGGGAGAAGACAAAGGTGCAGGAGAACATGAGGGATCAGGAATTGAGTTGGGGGACAAACAGAGGAGAGTAAGAAAAGAGATACCTTGATAGAGGGAGCCATTATAGGCTTAAAGAGAAGTCTGGCACTAGGAAACATCTAGATATCTACAATGATAACCCCAACTAAGAATCTAAGGAATAGTGGAGAGGCTAACTTAAATGCCTTTCCCCTATGAGAATGATGACTACCTTAAATGCTATTCTAGACTCCTCATCCAGTAGGTGATGGAAGCAGAATTAGACATTCACACTTAATCATAGGGCCCTACTCATAGAATCCAGTTGTAGACAGGGAGCAGTGATGAACAAAGTGATCAAGACCAAGCTGGGAAAACCCACAGAAATAGCTGACCTGAAAAGTGGGAGCCCTCTTTCTATTAAATCTCATCTGTTCTCCTTCCTATCTTGAATTATTAACTGATCATTGTTTCACACACATGGTTTTCCAACCACACAAGCATAACATTTTTAGTCTATATTTTTTGTCATTCATATGTATAGTATTGAACACATGATATTGTATAGCCTATGAAAGAGCCTGGTCCCAGGAGAATACTTTTCTCTCAGAAGACATTAATTGCTTTAGTATTTTATCTAGGGGTTATGCATTATGGAAATACCCCAACCCACATTTTATTGCCAATTGGTGTTGCCCTTGTGTAGGTTTGTGTAGGTTACTTCATTGTTGAGATTTCATAGGCATTGCTTCCTGCTTCCAAGTCATATATAAAACACAGTATCTTGCATCAGACAACCTAGTCCTTTGGCTCATAAACTATTTCCACCCCTTCTTCAAGAAGGTTCCTTAACATTAAGTAAAAGTTGTAGACTTATCAGTTGTAGTTGGACATGTATGGTGTGGAATATTATTTTAACTAAGCAAAGACATTTTACATTTGTTTTTGGTGTGGAATATTGCTTTAACTATGTAAAGGTGTGTTACATTTGCTTCTGGTACTTTTGTTTAATTAGGAAAAGATGTGTGGCATTTGTTTCACCTTGCCGGCCTAAGGAATCTGATTGGGGTAATAAAAAAGCCGAATGGCCAGTATCTAGGCAGGAGAGGGATAGATGGGCTGGAAAGCAGAGAGAATAAATAGGAGGAGAAATTTAGGCTTGAGAGGGAAGAAAGTGAGGAGAACAAGGGGAAAAAAAGAGGGACATAAAAGAAGCCAAAAATCAGGCTTCTGTAGCTCGGAGTCCTAGTAGGTCTTAATAATAAATGTCCAGAGTCTGATATAGAGGAACATGTTGCAAGATCAGAGAGATAAAGAAGCAAACCATAGCCATACCTTACATCCTCAACTTCCCAGCCAGAAAAAAATATGACCTCTTGTCTCTTCCCTCATTATCACTTCCTTTCTCTGCCCATCTGTATCACTTCCTGTCTGTTTGTCCAGACCTCCAGACCTCTATGATTAACTACTGGCTACCTCTGATCTCTGATCTTCAGGTAAGGTTTATTTGCTATAGTATAAACAAAACATCACTACAGGCTTCAGAGCATGTAATTTTATTAGGGTAGAAGGGTCAGCATGAGTTATTGAGGGAATACATTCAATGATAGCACTGTCATATGTTTTCTATCTTGTGTTTTAATGAAGTATGTTATACATCTTTCCTTTCCTTTTTATCAAGAAAATATATCTATATTTTTACATATAATGATTATATTAGGGGTTTTACAGCACATACTTATATATACACGCATATATATATGTATCAATTCTAGTTAAATATGCATACCACTTTACGAATAGTCACCAATTCTCTTATCATAGACTCTACATCCAATAACTGATGGGAAAGATGCAGTGATCCACAGCCAGGGACTGACTGATCTGAGCTCCTGGAATTCAGCTAAAGAGAGGGAGGAGGAATCATGTGAACAAGGAGAATCAAGATCATGATCAGAAACCACAGAGTAAACTGACCAGAGCTATTTGGAGCTCACAAACTCTGGACTGACAGCTGGGGAACCTGCATGGGACCAAACTAGGCCCTCTGAATGTGTGTAATGGTTATATGGCTTGAACTTTGTGGTGGTAGAGAAGTTGACAATGGGTCCAGGTCTTATCCTTGAAGCATTATCTGGCTTTTTGTAGCCCATTACCTATGGTGGGATACCCTGCTCAGCCTGATTCAGGGAAGAGGAGCTTTGTCCTGCCTCAACTTGGTATCCCAGACTTTGGTGACTCCACAAGGCAGGAATTATCCCCTCTGAGTAGTGGATGGGTGTCATGACCCAGTGTGTCTCAGCCTTATTCCATAAGGTTTGGCCTGAGTGGGGGTGTGAGGACCTGAAAGCTCCCAGCAACCCAACGGTGATAAAGATCAAACACAGGCATCTTGTCATCTTCAGAGAGCTCTCAGTTCCATATTGTAGAACTAATGTCATTTCTTTATTAGTCATCTTTTCTGGTGTTTCTTAACCATCCTGCCAATACCATGAGGGAACCATTTCTCTCTTTGTTCCCTCTCTGCTCTCTGGTCACTCTCCCCTAACTCCTAACCTTTTGTCCTCACAAGTTACTCTAGCTTCTCTGCCCAGATGAGGGCCTCTTCAGATGCTTAGGCACATACAGATGCAAATTAGGAGGCATATTACCCTGAGGCCATGGTAAACAATAGTAGCCCTACTGGCATTAACAATACAATAATGGACCAGAGCTTTCCGATGTTCCTGTTTAGTGAAACCAAAGGCTGGATCTCAAAATATTCCATAGAGGGAAGATTTTGGTCCCCCACAGACGGGGGATGGCAGAGATGGAAAGGTGGAACAATGGGAGGGAGGGGGAACTGGGGTTGGAATGTAAAATGAAAAACAAATTTAATTAAATAAAAAGAATATACAAACAGATCAAATAAATTAATATATATTATATACTTAAACATCACTTAACTTGTGGCAAAATTGTAAGTACATTACTGGAAGTTTCCTTAACTGAACATTCCAGTATATTGAGATTTATGGATGTCAATAGTATAATATAATATGTTCATGGATTACTTGATATCACCTATTTCTAATGTTTACATTTTCTTTCTTTTAGTTTATAATGAAAAGTAAGAAAGAGAAGGATCTTCAATATTCTTGTCTTCCAGTCTCTGTTTTTTCCAAATGATAAGTGTTCTGTGGACCGCCATTCAGGAAGATGGAATTTAGGATAATAATGTCTTCTGAAATGCTCCCCAAAGTTGTTGTAGAGATAGCATTCTTCTTTAAACAGTGGTGCCTTCAAAATAATGATTAAATTGCTGGGTGTTGGTGGTGCATGCCTTTAATCCCAGCACCCGGGGGCAGAAGCAGGCAGATCTTTGTGAATTCAAGGCCAATCTGGTCTACAGTTCGAGTGTCAGGATAGGCTCCAAAGCTACACAAAGAAACCCTGTCTGGAAAAACAAACAAAATAATAATAGTAGTGGTAATATTAATAATAATAATAATAATAATAATAATAAATAATGATTAAGTTGGTAAAACAAAAGAATGTTGTAGTCATGTATGTTGTTACCAAGTATTATACAATTTATAAAACCGTACATGATGCATTTTTATAAAACTAACTATACAATCAATTTGTTACAACACCTTCATGAAACATTAAGGAATCCAGAATAAAATAAAGTTATGACTGTTGTGACAGGCAGTTATGACAACAGTGATATGATTAAGCCATAGTAATTGTTCAGTTCCAATAATATCCATGATAATGATTGTGTATGAGTATTGTCATTGATTGACAAGACACAGTAAAGTGAGACATGATTGATACAGTTATATGCATTCTATCAGCTACCTATCTATCATCTATTTTTCTATCTATCATCTCTCAATTGATCTATCATCTATATATCTAACAACCATTATCATCCATCTGTCTATCATGTATCTCTGTCTGTATCAATCAATCATGAGTGAAAACCACTCTCTCTAAATTTATTTCTGTCTGTATATAGTATATGTAAAATACATATATTCTATTATATATTTCATATGTATTATATATGTATTATGTATACATACACATTATTATATAATTTTTATGCATACTCAGACACATTTTAACAAAATTTCACTACTATTTTTAATTAATAATTATCAGGCTATTTATCATTTCTTCCATGTTGTGTTTTTAACTTAATATCACTATTTTATTGTCTTATATATTATCTGTTTTGACACATAGAAGGTTTCCTTTTGAAGACTGTGCTTTAATCCTTCTTTCAAAATATATCTACTGACATTTATCTTTGGTTTATTTTGAGTAAGTTTTTCTTTATCTCTTGTTTTGAAGCATAATTCAGAGGATGCAAAAGGCTATGTGTTTGTTTTTGCAACACTTAAAGCATTTCCCATCACTATGTCCTGCTTACACACTTTCCAACAAGAACTGAGAAACAATTCTTGGGTTTATTCCTATAGGGACCCTTTTTCTCTTATGTTGTTTCAAGTTATTTTCCCTGTCTTAAACTTTCTGGAATTTAGAAATTTTTACAGTTAGGTGTGTGTTGGGAATTTATTCTCTTCACCATTCTCAAAAATTTAAGAATATGTAGTTCAATTAAAATACTGAATAAACCCTTTAGTAAGTTTTTTAGCACTTTCCCGTTTTATTACTCTCACTTTTCTTTTTATTTCCCTTCCACATGTTATAATTTTTGCAGTTGTGGAAAAATTATAGGATATAGATTTGTTGTTGTTTTTCTTTGTATTATTTTACATTTTAACTAAAACACAGAACATGAGGTAAACAAAAATTTATATTAGATTTAAACTTGAAATATGTCTTAGCTTTCATAATATGTATTTCAACAATTTTATATCAATACACAAAACATATCTTGTTCTATCTTTTTAAATATATTTTGAAAAATTCTATTATTCTTTCTAACTCACTGAATTGGCCAAATTAAAAGCTGATTACTGTTTGCTTTGTCCTTCCTCTTTACAATTATCTCTAATATACATTACATTTATGTTTCCACTTTCATCACCCATATAATAATGTTAATAGACAGTAAACATAGTATGCAAAGAGGGCAGACGTATTTTTACCTAAAATCTCTCTTTTCTACATTAACAGTGATAGAGTTTGAAACATGATAGACCTGTGTTCAGTCTTTCGAGCTATCTCAGAGTTTCAAACTAAAGAATGATGTTTGTACAAATATTGCCGAATGAACCATGGCCTTCCACATCGACCTGCATGGTCTAGGGATAAAAGTTTCAGGGATTACAGTGAACAAAGAAACAGAAGACAGACACATATGCAGAAAAGCTGCATTGGGGATGATTTCTGTCCTGGAGAGGCACCCCAACAGCCCAGAAAGTCATTACAAATATTTAATACAGATGAATTGAGGAGGCCAGTTTATTGTGCACTGTTAAAAAAGTAGGCCTGTTTTAGGTGAACTCCATAGGTCTCTCTATAGGGGAAATGCTGCCACGCCCACATTGGGCCTGGCACAGATGATGTAGACCACGCACACTTGGGCATGGTCAGAGTGACATAGCAAGACTCACATGCGGCTCTCTCTGTTCCCTGACCTGCCTGATTGTACAGGACTGACTCAGTTTCCTGAGTACTTTCCTAATAAACCATCTGCTCATCAAACTAGCTTTGACTCCATTGCTATCCACATTAATTGCATTTCACTATAGCTCTCCCTAGAGGAGCAGTCTCAGCTTTTAAACACACAATGGGAGGAAGCTATAACCCACAATTTATGCACACACTTTCAACAACTGCCCAGGAATGCAAGGAAAGGTTTAGGTTTTTCCTTATCATGATACGGGCATTTCTTTGTTATTCCTATGGGGCCTGAATCACTGGGGTCACTGGCAATGCCAACCTCATGTCCATACTCATATCAAAGATGAACATTCACACAGGACTTCATCCACAACTTCCACATTCACTCAAGACTTCTTCCATTTCCCACAGCTTTCATTAGTTGCTATTGAAACAACCAATACCATGACATAAAAATATTAAGCTTTATATCACTGAAGGAAAGTCAGTTGCCTGTAGTTCAGATTTGCCCAATCTAGGAAAAAAGCACACTTCTGTAGGGAGACACCATAACCCGCCCAATAGTCCTGGGACTCCCCTTGCAGCCCTTAAGAAGCTCCCTTACGTCACCCCAGCTTTCCTTCACCACGCCCTTATGGGCGAGTCCCGGGTCCACCTGGTACCTGTCCCAGGACTATTGGGCGGGGCTAGGGTGTCTCCCTACACACTTCCTATTTTGTCAATTGAAAATGCTGTGTGGAATAAAACATGTAACAACCTCAAACACAAATCCCCAAAGTTAAAGAATCTTCAGTGATGTTCTTTGCACACAGGTCACTTAGTTATTAGGATATGACTCGTTATAGCCTTGCCTGAAGCAAAGCCATATAATGATTAAAGACTGGTTATTGATGAAGGATGGCTTCTTCAAAGGATGGATTATGAAAAGGATGGAGGCAGATGACAGTGCTTGCAATGGTAATTGGGGAGAAATAGATTTGGTTGGCTGAGAATATAGCTTCTAGCATGCTTCTTAGCAAAGAGATAAAATGCATTAACTGACTACAAAATGAGTCTTGTGGTCCTGGATGTTAGCGAGCTTTCTTTGATGGTTGGATAATTGAGTGGCTTTCAAAATTTACATCGGGCAGACACTTTATCTATAGCATTGGAGAGGCTGATGCTAATAGAATGCAATTGGATAGCTACAGTGACTTCTACAAATAAAAAATCTATACAGTTCCAGCAAATATGAAGTTTACAATGATCCCTTTTCTTTAAAGAATGAACATAAGGAGATGAAATCACTCATCCCAGAAAAAAATGCATAAAGTTAGTGGAAGAGTTGCTTCTGAAAACACATAACAAAGCACGTGGACATTTTAAATATTTCCCTTTATTACAGAACACATTTTAAAATTAAAATGCAAAAAATGTGAAGACTGTGAAAAACAAAGTAATATATGTGGAACAAGTTGGAGTTGCAGCAAGTGAAATCAATTGTAAACCTTGATAGTAAAAACTGAGAATAAAATCTACTTTATGAGCCGGGCTTTGGTGGCGCACGCCTTTATCCCAGCACTCAGGAGGCAGAGGCAGGTGGATCACTGTGAGTTGGAGGCCAGCCTGGTATACAGAGCAAGTGCCAGGATAGGCTCCAAAGCTACATAGAGAAATCCTGTCTCAAAAAAAAAAAAAATCTACTTTTTGAAATAAAGGCAGAAGTATCAAGAAGTGAATGTATTAAACAGTATTTTCAAAAACTTTACATAAACTTCTCCAAAATAGAGAGGCAAAGTTAAAGATAAGGAATAATGCATACTCACAATATAACACAGGGATCTCAATTAGAGACAGTGTACAGTATAGAAATCCCAGGTGAATTAAATCGGATTACATCACAACATTATCTTAACTTCCAGCAGTATAGACTCTATAGCTGATAATTAAACTTGACCAGAGTCAAAGTGGGGCAACATACACGTGTCATCATGTCCTTGGTAGGTAGAGGCAGGGAAACCAAATGTTCAAATAGTCTCTGCTAAACATTCAGTTCATGGACAGCTTGTTTTACGGGAGACCTGTCTTGAAAAATTAAAATTCAAAATAACTAAATAAATACATAATTGTCATCATAAAACACATCATTAGAATGGTTATAACATTAAAGCCATTCCTGTATCTGTATTAAAATTAAAATTTTTAATTTTAAAAATTAATGAAAGATGTCTTACATTCATCCTCTTCTAAAGTTAAATGATATTTAATTATTGAACTGAATATATCACTCTCCATGTTAAATATTTATAGCTAAGACATAGAAACTTATGATAACATAATAAATTTACAAAAATTGATCAAGAGAATTTCATAATCAGCAAAACAGAAAATAACAAAACTGACTTTCAAGCAATAAATTGACAAACATGCTATGTCCATACAATCAATACTGGCCTACAATAGAAATAAATAAAGTTTTGCTGTTTCAAATATAAAGAAATTTCAGATAAACACTGAGTGATTTAAAATCTTTATCTGATTCAACAGTTTTTTTGGTTGGTTCCTTAGGATGTTTTTAGTGAAACATCTTGCTGCAAATTAGAGGTGATTAATTTCTTTATGAAGCTGCACACTGCACTCATTTGTCTATTTATTGATTGCATTATTTAAGGCCTTGGTATTTAACATTTTGAGTTCTTCATCTACTCTAGATATTGGCCTCTGTCAGAACTATCCCTGACAATGACTTTTTCTCATTCTGTAGGCTGTTTTCAGTCTGTTTTATTACTTTCTAATTTTATGTTGTCCAGGTGGTCAGTTTTTACTATTGTTTCCTCACTTCTTAGAGTCATTATTAGAAAATTGTTTAAAATAAGCACTGTTGGAAAAATACATGTGAAAAAAAGTTCAGTATTCTTAGACCTCAAACAATTGCACACCAAAGCTACACTGATGTTTTATTTGCCTCACCCCAGTTAGAATGCATATCAGCAAGAATGCAAAGAAGAAATAATGACAAATTTGCATAATAAAAGAGGCATGCCTTTCCTTCCTTGATGCTTGCTTCCTTCCTTTCATCTTTCTCTTCCTTTCTTTCTACTTATTTTCATTTGCTTAGTTCTTTGAGAATGTTATATGATGGACTTTTAATATATTTGATGCCTTCTCCCAACTTTTTCTAGATCCATTCTATATACCTTACCCACCCAATCTGTGCCCTTTTGTTTTTGTTATTTAAACCAATCAAGACCAATTTGTGCTCTCAAATATTTTTTTATTTGTGGTCTTTGTGAGAGCATTTTTAATTTACTGGAATTATATATTTAGAAAAAAAATGGACTTGATTCCAGCAACTGCCAGTTGTCAATAGCTCTTTGACTGTGGGTGGAACTTGTACTCAACTCCCCTCTCTATTCCAATATTTGGTCTGGCTTAGGCTTTCACTGGTTATACATGTGTTATTACAACCATTGTAAGTACATATATTCAGCAGCCCTACTGTGCCCAAGACACTCAGTTTCCTGGTCATCTCTGGCTTCTGGCTCTTCTGCATGGATACTTGAATCCTGTAATGAGGGAATATGATAAAGATGTGGCATTTAAGACTTAGTGTCCCTGTCTCTTCCTCTCTGCACCTTGAAAAGATGTGTGTGTTGCTATGCTAATCACTATCTCTTGAAAAGAGAAGCTTTTCTTAAGAGGACTGAGACATATTTTTTTTTTTCTTGGATCCACAGGGATGACCCAACTAAGAGTCTAGGCATTGGTGGAGAGGCTGCTTTTTGATGCCCTTCTCCTATAATGAGATTGATGAGTACCTGGGTTACCATTCCTAGAGTTTTCATCCAGTAGCTGATCGAAGCAGAAACAGGCACCCACAGCTAAACAGTGAGCCATACTCCTGGGATCCAGTTTCGGAGAGGGAGGAGGGATGAGCAAAGGAGCCAAGGCAGTGCTGGAGGAACCCATAGAAACACTTGACCTGACACAGTGAGAGCATGGAGACCCTAGTCATAAAGTTGGTGAACCCAACCAAGCCCTCTGAATACATGTTCCAGCTAGAAGGCAAAGGTAACCTATGGGACATCTAACAGTGGAGCCAATGTTTATCCCTAGAGCAGAAATGAACTTTGGGAGCCCATTCTCTATGAGGGATACTATTGCAGCCCAGATACAGCAAGGAGGGCCTGAGCCCTCCTGCAAATGATATGACAGACTTTGTTGATCCCTCATGGTAGGCATCACTATCCCTGGGGAGTGGGAGGAGGGTGGGTTGGGGGGGTTGGTGGGTAGCATGGGAGGGTGAGGGAATAAGGGATTGATATGTAATTAAGAGTGCTTCTAAAATAAAAAAATTAAAATATAAAAAGGAATAAAAAAGGAAAACAATGTCCCCTTATCTCTAGAAGCATTTCAATCTGTGACTTGTCAGAATCTAAGAAAAACCTGAATGAGTTTTTTGGTCTTAAGCATACCAAGTGGTCTCTGGTGCCATAAAAACATACTAAGTAGTATAAAAATATTATAAAACTAATGGAAACCTGCTTTGATTTAAAAACATGTTTTATACTGTTTCTTTAGGAAAGTTAAAATGACTTGGAAAACTTTAGGATTTCCTATTATTTTGAAATTTATGAAAAATGCCAAGTATTATTCTGATTGTTTTCAGTTTAGCAAACCACTCAAATCATCTTCAGTGAGAAATCTCAACCCTTCATACATCCTTGCAACTCTTATTTGCATGTACTGTAAGAATAAATCTAACAAGATAAAGCACTTTGGCAATGCAGGTCTCTGGTAACTGTGAAAGTAACAATCTTTGTTGATGCACTTAAATGAACATTGTAGAAAATGATTTATTTCTAATATATGGCATACTTAAACTGAATATTGTTAGATATATACATATATGCATGTATGCGCCAATTATATTTCAATGTTATTGATATATATATATAGGTATACATATATATAATGTGTAATACATGTATAATATATAAAGTATGATAGCCAAGTATTTATGTACCTTAGAAGATGAACTTTACTTTGCCTTCTGGCCACCATACCTGTGCTGTAGTATTTGTGTTCTTACCTCATACTCATAAGAAAGCACTCACAAATCAAACACAAAAGCACACACACGTGAAAATCAATTTTAAAAATTATCAGTCTTCGTCAAGGCAATGCCTATAGTGAGTGCAATTCTCCTTCTTCTGTTGTCTGTCAGCTGTTATTGTAAGGATCTGCTTTGAATTCCTCTAGAGAGAAGGTTGGAACTGAAATTCATTCCAAGTGTTGTTTTTAGTGAAAAAAACCTTGTGTGACTTATATTCTGGTTTCTGAAAATTGTACTCAATCATGGAGTCTGCTAGTTTAATATCAACAAATATCATTTTGTGAATAAAGTTTCTCTACATGTGGGTATTTGTTAAATGTTTTAATGTCTCAGCTTCCTTGCATGATTGCTAAAACTTGAGACAAACAATAGACTTACTTTAAAGCATAAAGAAAATCAGCATAAGTGAGGGCAACATGAAGGGATCAAAATCTACACATCACTGAGACTCTGATTTGGTCACACATTATTTTTTGCAGTTAAATATTCATAAAATCCTGGATAAATCTAAAGTTAAATTTTCTTTCTGGTACTCAGAGTTAGAGTGACCAAAAGAACCTAATTAAAAGAGCATTTACCATGAACAAGATCAGTCAGCATAACAGACAATAGGCCCTGCTAGGAAGAACGACTAGAAAGGCATGTTAAATTTCTGAGGTAGCAATACCTGAAGATGGTGGGGAAACAGGGGAAGCATCACACAGACACACCTGGAGCTACCTGGAGCTTGGAGGAAACTCAGAAGGCTTATGTGAACATTAAACCAGGGAGACACTGAGATTTATTTATTAGTCTTACTGAAAGGAGAGGCTCAACAAAGATCTATAGGCAATGCATGCCTGCTAAGAGAGGAAGAGTCATGTTCCTCAAAGATGATTTCTAAGTAGGTCTTACAAGCTGAAGTTACCAGCAGCAAACACATTTGTATGTGAGCAATGCCAAAGGGACTCAGTAAGTTGTGTTTGTGTGTGTGTGTGTGTGTGTGAGAGAGAGAGAGAGAGAGAGAGAGAGAGAGAGAGAGAGAGAGAGAGAGAGACAGACAGAGACAGAGACAGAGACAGAGAGAGAGAGGTGTGAGTGTGCATGAGTGTGGGTGCATGCGCACAGGTGACAATAATTTAAAAGAGAAAGGTCATGAATTTGAAATGGAGTTGACAGAAATACAATAGTAGTTGGAGTGAGAGAGGTGTGGAAATTATGTAAATGCATAGTTTCATATTAAATTCTGTGAAAATTAAAACTAAAATGAAATATTTACAGGATCTGAGCATGTGTGCCTCTGGATATATGCTTCTCTTCTGCTTAGGTGGGTGCTTTTATTCTGTTTGTTTTGCCATAATCCATTCCATTCTGATTTGTTTGGCTTTCTTTTATCTTACTTCATTTTATTATTATTTTTTAGATACCTACATGTTTTTCTGAAAAGAGAAAGCTATGGAAAGGTTTTGGATATGCATGGGAAACTTTAATCAGAATATAGTCTCTGAAAAAATATTTTTTAATAGAAGAAAAAGGGAAGTATCAAAGAATATTTATAAAATACAAGTGAATATTGTTTTCATCTTTGAATGTGTAAAGCCTGTATAAGTACAAAAAATTCAAACCCCAAAATAGTGATAATAGTGATCATCATAGCTTGTTTTATAAACATTAACAAATTTAAGAAATGAATAAAGTTTGAACACATAAAATACAAAACTAGGCTGGGCAGTGGTGGCTCATGCCTTTAATCCCAGCACTCGGGAGGCAGAGTCAGGCAGATCTCTGTGAGTTCGAGACCAGCCTGGTCTACAAGAGCTAGTTCCAAGACAGCCTCCAAAGCCACAGAGAAACCCTTTCTCAAAAAACCAAAAAAAGAAAAAAAATACAAAACTATATTTTGAATATAAATAATGACTAATGATGGATTGTGATATATATAACACCCTCTGACTTCCTGGGAAAGTATTTCTGAAAAATTTAACACAGAAGAACTTATTATGTTAATTATTTCACAATGTATGTTCATACCAAGCCAACAAATTGTGTGTCTAAAAAATATTCAATTACAGTTAGTGGTTACACATTAATAAATGCAAAAAAAGCAGCAACCTTGGCATTGAAATTTAGAAAAACATCTGAGGAACTGACCCCAGAATTCTGAAGACAAGTTGTGTTCTTTAATACACTCAACAGTAATTCGATCCGAAAGAATAAATATATGCTACATTTAATCCTTGTGTCATTCAGTCAACAGTGATCTTTCATCATTTAAACAAAATACAGTTTTCTCCTCAAATTTTATCCTTATTTGCTCTCCTTTTGTTACTTTTCTATTAATTTTAAAGTCTGAAAAGGTAATGGATTAGGTGTATTGAATTTCTTATACAAATCTTTTGAGTAATATCATTACTGTTTTCATTTCATAATAAACATATTTGAAGATTTCACTGACCAGAAATCACCAAAGAAAACAGATAAAAATGTTTGAACTGAGGTCAAGGTGTACATAGGAGGGATTAGAAAGAAGAAGTAGAAGAGTGAAAAGAGATGTAATTAGAATCTCAGAAAAATAAAGTAATATATAACATTCTTTCATTATTTTTCTATTGTTACTTATTTGTTTTTAAAAATTCTAATTATATATTTTCCTTTTCTTTTTTCCCACAAAATCTTCCATGTACTCTTCACATTTACTTTTATACAAAGTAATGTTCTTGATTTTTATTGTTGTGTCTGTGTTCCTAAATATATAAATACAACTTTTCAGTCAGAAAAAAAATGGTGTGTGTGTTTGTGTATGTGTGTGTGTGTGTCTGTATTTGTGTGTGTGACTGTGTGTGTATCTGTGTGTGTGTGTGTGTGCATTTGACTCTGTGTGTGTGTGTGTGTGTGTGTGTGTGTGTGTGTGTGTGTGTGTACACAGGGCTGACCATTTCGTGTTGGATAAGCAGTTTCTGTGATCCCCCTAAGGAAGTCTACTATTCTAGCTCTCAGAATTCCTTTGTTGCCTGTGGCTCTCTGTAAACTGTTGAGATCTCATGTTTGTCCATGTTAGCTTCTCTATTGGCATATTATTCTTCGGTTTGTGTTAAGCATCTTTGTTGGTGAGAAAAGTCACATACATAAGCATGACCACAGATGAAATTAAGACTGCAACTTATGTAAAGTCATTGTCAAAGTAAGTAACAGGATAATGCTCAATCTGACAGCATAGGCACTCTAAATGATAACACCATGGAGATGAAGAAAGGTATAATCTTCCTAAATAAGCCAAGAAGAATTTAGAATAATGAGCAATGGTATAAAAGAATAGCATAAAAATTGTTTTCTGAAACTCAAAATTGAGGCAATTACAGAAAGAGACAATTTGGAACTAGAGCCTGCACAAGGCTGAACTTGAGCTTCCTCGTTGTCTCTGTATCATCACCATCACATTGCTCTTTAGTTTATCCTGTACTAATGTGATGCTATTATCCAATTTATATTTATCTGCTTTATTTTAATGTCAGTTTATTGTACAATTTTTCTATCTCCTTTTTGAATTTGCTAAATCTCATTGTGAAATAATTGTTTGTCTTCTCTAGTCTATTCCTAGGCATAAATATTCTATTCCCTATAGAGGACAGTCTTGGCACATCTAAATATGAGTGGCTTATATAATAAAATAGCCTTTGAATTCCAAAATGTGGACTATGCATTGACTGTCTCCATTTGAATTGCCTTCTCTACTCTGCCTGTGTTTTCTGAAATGCACTTATAACAACCAATTTCTCTATCTGCTTTTGTATTGAGTCTGACTCCTAAAGATCCTGTATACTCAGGCCTGACCACAGACATTATAAAGGCTTTCTTTGGCTACACTCTCATAGAAAAGCTGCATGTTTACATTAGACTTGAAATATAGCCAATGGAAGTCACTCTCAGAGTTAGGTTTCTGTCAACAACCAAATTTCGCTTGGTTTATGGTACTCAATTTTTTTTAAATATTTTTCTCCATTTTTTAATTTAAATTACAAACAAGATTGTTTTACATGTCAATCCCAGTTCCCTCTCCCTCCCCTCCTCACCTGCCCCCCACTAACACCCTACCAATTCCATAACCTTTCTGCTCCCCAGGGAGGGTGAGGCCTTCCATGGGGGAATCTTCAAGTCTGTCATATCCTTTGGGATAGGGCCTAGGCCTTCCCCAAATGTGTCTAGACTGAGAGAGTATCCCTCTATGTGGAATGGGCTCCTAAAGTCCATTCCTTTGTTAGGGATAAGTACCATCTACTACAAGAAGCCCCATAGATTTCCGAGGTCTCTTCACTGACACCCACGTTCATGGGGTCCAGATCAGTCCTATCCTGGTTTCCCAGCTATCAGTCCCAGGGACATGAGCTCCCCCTTGTTAAGGTCACCTCTTTCTCTGGGTTTCACCAGCCTGGTCTTGATATGGTTCTCAATTGTATACATTCCTATTACTTGCAGTTTTCTTTTAGTGCCTAAGTCCTTCTCATTAAACCTACATTGTTGTATATCTTCTTACGTTGTTTTCCACTCTTGTCCTCTGACCTCAGCATTGTGGCTTCAGTTTTCTGTCCCTTTCCAAGGGAGAGCATAGGAAGCTCAGTTCTCAATGTGAGCTATCTACAGCACTAAAAGTTATGATTCACAATTCTTTCAATAGAATTGAGTACATAAATATTACTTTCCCAGGGCCCTGAGATCTTACTAGTGATTGTGTGGTATCTTGAGCATAACACAGATAATGGTGAATTCAGATCTCAAAGGAAAAGCTCTATTTGTGTGAAATTTAAAGACAGACTTTTTCGAGTTGTTTAGGTACTTAGAGAAAAGCTCCTGCTCCATCAACAGTTCCAAAAATCGAAATTCCCAGTGATTTTTTTAAGAAAGGCTTCTGAAGTCATTATAAGAAAGCAGAGAGAAACGGACATTGGTGGCAAACACCTTTACTCCCAGCACTCAGGAGGCAGAGGCAGGAAGATCTCTGTGAGTTCTAGGCCAGCCTGGTCTCCAGAGCGAGTGCCAGGATAGGTTCCAAAGCTACACAAAGATACCCTGTCTCAAAAATAAAGAAAGAAAGAAAGAAAGAAAGAAAGAAAGAAAGAAAGAAAGAAAGAAAGAAAGAAAGAAAAGAAAGCAGAGAGAGGGAAAAACCAGAATGACATGGGTAAAGTCTGTATATAATTTGGAGAATCTAATAAGATTATTATCCTACAAAACATGGAGATAATTATTTATAGGATAATAACCTTAACAGTATCCCACAACCTATTCACAGTGGCTAAGTTGGCTAGTTGCCATTTAATATGTAACTGTTATAGTTTGCTTCCCTGTGAATGTTAATTTTAAAAAATTCTATATTGAAAACCTGGTCAAAATCCATGGCTAGGGAAGTCATATACTCTGAGAGAGGACTAACTACCTTTTTCCTGCTGTACAGTCATTTTGTCAAACTGCCCTCTAAATATTGGTTTATTTCCATAGACTGGTACTGTTTTCACCCTCAGGCAGAGAACCTTCATTTTTACAGTGGTCAGAAATTAATGAAGAGGAAAGGCTGACCCTGATATGAATAGGAGGTATTTCTCTTTCTTAACAGCCTTCAAACTGAGTCATGGGCACTTTCAATTTTCATACTCAAAATGAAACATTGGCATTACCTGAGACTGGAGGCTACTAGGTTTACATTACAGGAACTACACCATCAGCTTCTTATGAAGGAGAGTAATTATAAGATTCTGGGCTTGGACAAAAAGCATGCAAATAGATCCACATCTTGCCAAAGTATGCTATTAATTTTAGAACTTCTTAAATTATATAACTGTTTTAGTAAAACCCTTATTTACACATACAGACACATGCACAAATACAAATAATTTATGTATACATTCCTATACAATTTATGAGGGTTGTTTTGCTGAAGAGACTGTGCAAGTAAATACAGCATGTCTGGTAACTGCATATATTCACAAATTCTAATGCTTCATGTTCAATTGTCTACATCAATAAATTGAAATATATACATTGTATTAGTTTTAATTACTGGAAAATTCAAATGCTGATATATTCATTTACAAACTGTTATTTCTTTTCTTCACAGAAGACTCATACAATTAAGAGGTGTGAAAAAGGACAGCAACAAACATGCATAGAGGTTTGGCTATGGAATCAATTTTGAGGAAAATAATTGTGATCAGAAGTAGCCAGTTGATCCAAACCCCTATAATTATACAAATATCACAGAGAGACATACTGTCATATGCAAATTAAGTGGAAAATATTTGCATAAAACAATTATTGTCATCATTATTATTTTGAATCACAGATAATCTAAATACCTAACACACAATTACACAGTCTTTCATCATAATGCATATTCCTAGAGTAGACATAACTGTTGAACACCAATCAGCATAAAAAAGGGTGATGGCATCAACACTGCATGGACAGAGGAAAACAGAATGCCAACCATTAAACACCCACTGTTTCAGATGTTGGGAGTTTCTTGTCTTCTTTGAGTGAAAACATTAAGTCAGAGGAGATTAGTCATGTTACAGAGAGTTTGTAAATTTGCAATAATACCATCACCATGATATGACTGTTGTAATAATTCTCAGACTTAGTAATAATAGAATGCATTTAATCATTTATTAATTAAAATGTTCACAGTACTAAATTAGCTAGACACAGTGATATGGGAAATTAAAAACTTTATGATGCTGAAAGCCAAAGGAAAGGAGTGTTTCAAAGATTCAATAAACCTGTCAAATGTCACAAGGTGATGGAAGTTGAGAATAAATGAGAACTGAAAACTTCTTCTCTGTTAAGCATTACTGACAAAATAAAAACAAGATAATTTTAGAAATAGATGCTTTAGTATACTTAATGCAAGAGGGATGTAGAAATGGGATATGAAGTCTGTTTTATTGATGCAAAAGGACACTTGGCCAAGATGATTTTTCTAACAGAAAGCATTTGATTGGGGCTTGCATACAGTTTCAGATATTAGCTCATTATTATTATAGGAGGAAGTATGGCAGAAACAAGGCAGCCATGGTGCTAGAGAGGGACCTGAGAGTTCTATAGACATCCTCAATAATAAGAAGCAGGAAAAGAGAGACAGTGGGCCTATCTTGGGCTTTTATAACCTCAAGTTCATTCCTAATGACACACTTCCTCCAACAAAGCCACAACTCTTCATCCTTCTAATCTTTTCAAATCATGTTGCTCCTTCTTAACTAAGCATTCAAATATACAAGCCAATAGGGACAGTTCTTACTCAAACCATTACATAGTTGTACTATTATTAAATGAAACTGTGAAGAAAATATCCTAGAGTTGAAAAAAACAGGAAAAATAACTAATTTGTATTTTTATGATTAGAGCAGTAGCATTCAATGCCAACACTGAGGCAACAACACAGATATATAACGGAAGGATAAAGAAGAATCTGTGTAACTTGATACCACAGAGTCAATTAAGCTACTGAAAAAAAGACCAAGGGGAGAAATGATAGGTAGAAATTCAACTTTTCAGCTTTTTTTTTTTTTTTGCCTGGAGGTCAATGAGAAGGAAACAAACAAATAAACAAATAACTACAACAATGAAGATCCAGAAGACAAAAATGAACTCAGTTCTAAATAATCTGAATACAATAGATACCAGTAAGTCACTTAAGGGGATCAGAAGTTCAAAACTGTATATCACAAAATGAAAATTACATAAGTGGGAGAAACAAACTAAATCTCATGGAATTACTTGGGCTGGTATAACACTTTTTTTTTTTTTTTTTTTTTGGTTTTTCCAGATAGGGTTTCTCTGTGGCTTTGGAGGTTCTCCTGGAACTAGCTCTTGTAGACCAGGCTGGTCTCGAACTCACAGAGATCTGCCTACCTCTGCCTCCCAAGTCCTGGGATTAAAGGCATGCGCCACCAGTTAAGATAGTGTCACATCAGCAAGGGAGAGAAGCTCTGACTGAGACAAAAAGTTAATATTTTCATTGTCTGGACTATTGAAAATAATTGCCAAACCCAAATGTAGACTAAATATGCCCTGAGTTTAGCAAGTAACTGCTCGCATTGTTAATGGTGTGATAATTTACCATAATTACTAAGTAATAAAAGAGTATTATTATGACACAAATGTATCACTTATTGTCTACTCATCCAATAGTTTTGTTGTTATCCTTGAGCCTTTTAAATATAATTAAAAAAATCAAATCCATATGAAAACAGACCTCTAAATACGAAACTATATTTGATAGTTAAAGATAGAGTAAGGTATTTAATTAACTTTCTAGTTACTACATATAATGAATTAAAATTTTGGACTTTGAAGTTGGAATTATGTGTGTTGAAGAATTATCAAATACATCTATTATGTTTCAAAAACCTCCAAAATCTGAAAAATATAGAACATTATTTACAATGTGATGCTTTAAGTTTTATTTAGAAAGGACAGGAGTAGATATTTTCTTTATTCAAAATAGTCAGAAGTTATAATTAAAGTTTTACACCAATGACAATTATGCATATAACTTTGTTACATTATATGATCAAAAGATATATCCATATTAAGAAATGATTTCCATGTAAAAAAGAGAAAATCAATTTATGCATTTTTCAGAATTATTTATAACTCCTCTAAAACTCCTTACATATTTAGGTCATCTATTTTGGTATCTTATTTTTCACATTACAAGTGAAAAATATTAATTCCTTATAAGCAAATTCAGAGATAAACCAAATGACTTTATCACCAGTAATTTGTCAAGGGTCTTTTTTTGCAAGCAGTTTTCCAAATATTTGCCATCAATTTCTCTGTTTGGTATCTTTTCCACACTTATTTCTTGTGTTAGAGGGAAGGAAGGTTTCTGAATCTTTTAGGCTTCTTCTTACTTAGAATAGCGCTTCTCAAAATGAGCTAAAATTGAAACACTAAATATGAATTAAACCAAGACAAAAGACATATTTTGAAAAATTACTATATTACAATTAAACATAGGGAGATAAGAAACATTTAATTAGAATCCTCACAATAGAATGAGAATTAATAAATCTTCCATTGCCTCTGCCAAATTAATATTTAATTGCATTGCCATTTTGGAAGACACTTGTTATATTTTCTTGAAAAATACTTTGCATTAGAAGTAATGTCTCCATTGAAGACTCTTTTCTGTAATAAGTGTGTTAGTAATGCTGACAAAAAAGAATTTCAAACCAGTGTGTGCAGTGTATACAGGATGCTCATCTGAGGTTTTATAAAATATCTTCAGAAAAAAATACAATAGAAACAGGTTTCCTTGGTCCAAACTTCTTAAAAATATTAAAGTAGGATATTTTATTACTGTCAAAGTTCTCACCCACTCAGATCACTCAGATGTTCACTGGTATAAGGGTAAAAAGATGTGTAATTCTCTGTGTAAGTTTACTTATTTGCCATAAAAAATATCTCAATATATTGCAAAATGTGTTACAATGTGTTATGGGATGGGAGGACATTGTACACACACACACACACACACACACACACACACACACACACACGATGTATTAACTCTGTCAGCCGTTTTTTTAGAGGGCCTTGGTTAACACAAATACTGTAGTGGGCCATGGGTCACTGATCCACAACAAAGTGTTACCTGTGGAGTATATTTAATAAGAAAAAATATTGTTTGTTACATTTTCATTTAAAATAAAATCATCAAAATAATCAAGCAGATTCACAAAATAAGTACTTCTTAATTTTGTTACAATAGCATGGTAACAAATTAAGGTTACACATAGTTCAGTGATGGCACACTTAAAACACTGTTTTTATTTTCATCTTCTGAAAAGTCAGCTATGTCCTACATTTTAAACTTTACTTCTATTGTTTCTCTTGGGCTTCTTCCTTAATTGCTTCAATATATTGCTCTGTTACCCATGGTCATCAAATTGGAGTGAGACATACTACCACATACATTTAATAAGTGGTTTATGTACAAATATGTACATAATTGTTTATATGAAGTTCATATACATAAAAGCTAAAAATGACATGAATAAAGTAGCATTTATCTCATTTTTTATAGAAACATGTCTTTCCTCAGTAGTTAACTGAATAAGTGCATAGTATCTTAATTTTTATCCAACTTTGGGAAAATATCTTCATTGAAATGAAGTAGCTGCAAATTCAACCTGCCATAATAGCTGTGTGTTGAAATTGAAATATTTTTCATTCTTTTGATAGGGTAATATGTCTGACTCCAATTTGTTGAAATTGAAATATTTTTGTTCTTGCATTCCCTTATTAATTTATTAAATACATTATTATTTTAAAGGATACAATACTTTTCTTACAATACTTTTCTTTAACCCTTTTGTCAGACAAAAAGAAGCAAATAGACTCTTGTAAGTAGCAAGTCTTTTAAAAATAGGTCATTATATGGAAAGGCTATGTACAGTTTTAGATTATAGTGTTTTCTTCTGGTTCTGAGGTCTTTGAGGTATCTTGGCTTCCTGAAGGAAATGCTGCAGTGTGGGGAAAAAAGGAAAATAGAGACACTGACTATACTCCACTTTGGAAATGCTTTTCTCCTTTCCCCTATACAAGATCAGGTCTGTTAACCTACAGCTCAGCAGTTGAGTGTCAGAAGTCAGACGCTGAAATGGTAAAAATGAAACTGAAATGTAACAGAAAAAAAGGAAGTAAAGAAAGAAAGAAAAGAAGGAAGGAAAGAAGGAAGAAAGGAAGGAAGGAAAGAGGCTTCCTTAATTCTCCTTAGCTAAACTCACAAACAGTAAATTAAAAGACTTTGATTTAGCATTATTGATTTCCTTGAAGCCACAGGTTAGTTTCACAAAGGATGTTAAATCTAAGAAGTTCATATTCAATTCAATAATACTTTTATCTTACTGGCAGAATTTAGACTTTACTTTCAATGTTAAAACATATGCATAAACATTTGCATTTATATGTGCTTTAAGGTAAGGAAAAATGACAAATTGCATTTTTCTATAAAAGGGTTGCAATTACACTAATATAAGATATATTCATAAATGTGTATCATAGGTAGATATGGATGTTTGTGTTTATTTTCTGACTAATCTATAGTTCTTTGAGAAATGTGGCATGTGCACCCATGTACATTTACATAATATACAAACATTTACATAAAATTGATCTTTTAGTTTTATTTTTAAATTGTATGCAAATGTTTGTGTTTACATATGTAAACATATATTTATATACATGTCATGGTGTTCAGAGGACAATTTGCCAGAACTTATCCTCTCTCCTACCATGTACATCCTGGAAAGTGAACTCAAGTTGTAAGCCATGGAGACAGAATGTTTATTGGCTGAGACATTTCTGTGACCTTACTTAAAAAATTTTGATTCATGATTAAATACAAATTGCATATTAAAATGTAGACTAGAATTATTGTCCTTCAATAATGTGTGATGTATGCAAAATTATACAGTCAGTATCATAACCAGATAAGATAAATTTTCACTGGCTCGAACCCAGTGTTTCTATGGAGACAACATAAATACATATTGCAATAATAATAGGAAATAAATAATGATAAATTGTGTCACAGATGGGGGCTTTGCATGTTTATGACAATACAGTGACTTTTGTCTAAATTAATGAAGACCTAATACTCTTTACTTGCAAGAACTGCAGATAGCACAAATTCTAGTGTGTTAACTCATCTAAGAAAACTTTATTACTACTTAATGGAAAAACATACTAAAGTATGAATTTAATTGTATTAATATAATACAAATTCAAGGATTATTTAAATCTCTTTCACTTGTAGAAAAAGAAATTTATTTTCTAAAACACTGAAAAATATGTAATCATAGAGTAAATGACAGGAATTTTAAGTATTTCAGATGGTTATTACAGAGCTAGGAAGTGCTCTCAACTGTTAAAAAAGTGAAGTTCACAAGAAGAAAAGAAAGCTATTATGTATTTTCTGGCTTTTCTAAGCATAATATTTGTTGTGATAAGTTATTTTGCAGTCTAAAAATTCATAAAAGTAAAAGTACTTGTAGATTGTTTGAAGAAAAAATGAATGACAATAAAAAAAGGAAACATCTCAAAATATTGATGTACAATTGTCATTGTAGAGAATTGTAATAAAACCTGCCCTGGGAATAAAATAGGGGATAATTCAGGGAAAATCAGCAGGACTTATCAGAAACTAATGGGTCAATGTCAATGATCTACTCTGGTCTAAAAACATTTCAATAAAAGGAACTCCAGTGGTGTTTATTAGGCATTCATTTTTTTCACTTTTTTATTTGTAATTTGTGAATTAACCAGTAAAATGCCATAAATTTTATTTCAAATATACACAAGATATTTAAAATTTCTTTAAAAATAAGAATTGTAGATGGCTGGTGGTGGCACACATCTTTAATCAGCACTTGGGAGGAAAAGGCAGAAGGATATCTCTGCGAGTTCCGGGCCACTCTGGTATACAGAATGAGGTCCAGGACGGCCTGGAATGTTACCCAGAGAAAACAAGTGTCAGAGAAAATAGCAAAACAAAACAACAAAAAACTTGCTTTAATTATCTTAAAGTGTATAAATTACAAGAGCCATGCTTTCTCATATACCACACAATACAATAGCCATATCCTATATTAATTTACACCTCCCAGAGTTGTATCGGTTGGCTCTTTTCTTATTCATATATTAATTCTTTGGAATTTCACGTCATGCACCCCAATCCCATGCATTCCCAGTCCTTCCCTATCTGCCTTTCACCGTTGCAGTGTGAACCTCAAAAAATATTGAAAAATATTAATAAAATGCAAAACAAACCAAAAAATCACTCCTGTGTCTTTCTCACCTCTCCAGTTTTAGTGGCACTGAGTGTTGCAATGTCACGCAGTCTATCATTTTGCCCAAACAGCTCTACTTGCAGATGCTTATTGTAATGAGATTAGGTTCAAGGTCTCTGTCTTCTGTTACACCATCAATACTGGACTCTCACTAAAACTTCTCTCTGACATCCAGGTGTGACACCAAGTCATAGAGAACTTACAGTGACACAAGATTTTTTTTTAGTTTTTTTTTTATTTATTTGAATTAGAAACTAGATTGTTTTACATGTCAATCCCAGTCCCCTCTCCCTCCCCTCATCCCCTACCACTCTCCCAAACTAAAACCCTCCCTACCTATCATGTACCCTTTCTGCTCCCCAAGGAGGGTGAGGCACAAGAATTTTATTTTGTGTATCTTGGTAGATTTGAGTGACAGAAAACTAAGTATTGGTTTTCCAAAACATACTTAGAATACAAAATAAAAATAAAATTCATATGGGGAGATTATTCTTCATGCTGAGTAGTGGGATAATTTTCCCAAACTACAGAGTTGTAGGATCACTGGGTGTAGCTTGAGCATAGAAATAAAATAAAATTAATTTTATTAATTAAATTATTACAGAGCAGATCAGTTATAATTTTTTTCTATTTTAATTTGAAGACATTTTAGTTAACTAGTCATTAATTCAAATCCATACAAATATGTATTAAAAAGAATCTAGTAAAAGTTTGTTTTAAGACTGTTTTTTAAAATGGACATAAAAGTACACAAAATTGTTTATAATTGTAAAAATGTGCTATTGTCTTCATAGGTATGCTATTATACTTTGTGTTCTATTTATTTCCTAACAATTTAGATAAAATCTTTATATAACCATGATAATTTTGCTCATTTACATTTTCTGAGAATTTTTTTCAGTTTTCTTAGACTAATACACTATGAGGATTGAAAATTGTTTATCATACACATAATTTTAGCAATTTATTGAGGGAAATGTGGAAAAGTCTGTCACAAAAAAATGCAATATCAAAGAACTATTTACAGTACCCTTTCAAATTAACGTGATTATCAATCTCATATGAGGTAACTAAAAAACACTGAGGTTTATATGAATTGATTCATTCTAACATGAAATTACTATGTTTGATTTCATTGCTATGTGAAAAAAGTCACATGGTAATAAATTGGCTGTAAATATTGGCACTCTCGGTAATTCTTGGAGATTCTGTATTGCTTAGCAATAAATCTCATAAATAGTCGTATTAAATTTTTTCATTTCTGTCAGTTTTCTCCAGTACTGACACACACTATGCAACTCACAAAATGCTGCAATATAGCTCCAAGAAATTCAATATATTCTGCTGGCCTCTACTTGTACCTAGACTAACATGCACATAGCCCCATAGAGACACACACACACACATATAAGTACTAAAAAGTTAATATACTATAATTTCTTTTATACTACTTAATGATACAGACTATGTATATAAATTGAGATAGAGATTTCTCAATGTTGACAGAATTTACACTTTGAATTCGATGATTTTTGATATATGGAGTCATAGCCCTTGTGATATAGTAACTCCAAAATTTTCCCAATACTAAGGAATTAACTTTGGTCATATTGCTAAAAGATAAATGAGACGATTAACTATTGAGCAACTAATAAAAAGAAAATGAAACCTCAGGCAGTGATGATATTCTCTATAGATCTCATCTCTTTCATCTTTCCTTCATCCTCTTTTGAGTCCTTTTGAACTTTACAAGCCCAAATGCCATGTTGCTTTACATCATTTAGATACATCAGAGCTGCTCCTATGTTATAAAACAATGTCACAATATGGGACTCAGAAAACTGGCTCAAAACCATATCCCTACAAAGTTGCTGAATCAGTTTTTTAAAACTTATCATCAGGCTCAATAAACTGGCTTTAAAACAATGCCTCTCCTATGGCTAATTCTCTTAGTAGCAGCACTTGTCCTTCCTGTATATCTTATATTCTCTGAAATTCATGGGGACTCAGTGGACAACAAGCAACTCTACATCTATAGCATTTAGATTAATCCCATTTATCCCCATATTCTACAGCCCCAAGAACCAACTGTGATCTACTTTTTCATTGCTTGTTTGAAAGTCTTACCTTATTCAATGGAGGATTGGAG
Source organism: Cricetulus griseus (assembly GCF_003668045.3). Lineage (NCBI taxonomy): Eukaryota > Metazoa > Chordata > Mammalia > Rodentia > Cricetidae > Cricetulus > Cricetulus griseus. The sequence goes on along the minus strand of NW_023276807.1, from coordinate 262,951,518 downwards.
ATCCAGAACAAACCCTGCCTCTTACTTTCTCTTGAATGTAGCCAACATTAAGGATCCCATTTGCATATTGAATCAGATTTATCTTTTCCTTGCATTACAGTGCAAATATGAGAGGGATATCTTCGATCATATTTGCCCTTCTCACTTTTTCCTCATTGTGTGACTTTTCTCAAAAGATTCAAATTTGAAGATCCCAAGGAGGACTCTAACACTGTTTTGAGATGTGTGAACTCTAACTTTGGGGCTTCAAGATATTTATATAAGTATAAATACATATATCTTATATTTGTTTCCACTTCCCTTTCCAAAGTAAAGACTAGCATACAGGTTGGAATTCTCTCTTTACAATGGTAACAACTACTATCTTAAACAAATAAGTTCCTAATTGGAAGGTAGTAGAAGCTGTTTGGTGTCATCCACCTTACTAGGGGCAGGCAACTGAAAACCAAAGACAGTTTAAAATATTTCCTCATAAACTGAATTGTCAGAGATGATAATACATAATTGGACCCATCAACTGCTTGGAGGGCATGCCTACACTGCCAATACAGAATCCATTAAAGGGACACCTAATATACCAGACCAAGTAGAGGAAAGGAGCCATGTAGTGATTTCCCTAAATGAAGTTTTACTCACAGACAACTTGGTCTTCGTTGAAAGAATTATTACCCATTTACATAGCCTGTAGTCATCACTACACCAAGGAGGTATATTGTTGTGCACCACAGGAAGAAAGGTAGCCATGTCTGTGTTTCTCACACAGATTTCCACCATCTGTGATATTTTAATGTCTCAGTACCCATTAAATGGAACATGTAGCCATGCTTCCATGATTTAACTTTGGCTTTGTTGGTCTCTTTTTAGGTACCAGTTGTATTTGTGATATTATTTTTGCTGATACAGAAGCAAATGTCTTTTCACCACAGAAGGGAAAATTTCACACAACAGATTACTGATAGCATAAAAGTCAAATTTGTGGTGGTACAGTGAATTTAATTGGGTTACCTACAGGTGTATGAGCCAGTAGTTATAGACAACTCAACTGTCACAATTCTACAAAAGCCCAACCTATGAATGGTGTCAATTAACAAAGGCTAGAACCCCAGTGGTCCATTAACTATTTGCAGCTAGCTCAACATGTAGGAAAGTTTCCTCTTTTCTTCAATTCTTTTTGCTAACATAATGCTGGAGAAGGAGGGAACTTGTGAGTCAGATATGTATGAGACACATTTGGAAATTTGTGAGTTGTTTACTGACAAAGTTTTACAGAGGCTTCGGAATACTTTGCATCTTAATGAGCTTCGCTCCATGATGAAATATTTCATTTTGAAGGAAGTTGCTATACAAAACCACATATGAAGATTTTCAAGTGTGATTTGGCAATCATAGATTTACATGTGTTCACACACAAAACAGTAACAACAACAAATTGTATTTATTTTTTAAAAAACTAAACCATCTCAAAGACAAAAGAAAAAATAATTCCTATACCATTCCTGCTTAGGAATGTCTGCCACTAAATTTCCAATAATTTTACACATTTTTAATTTTTATATGTTTTATCTTGAAACAATCATTTTACATATCAATACCCCTGTTCCCTCTCCCTCACATCCTCCCTGCTCCCTTCAAAACCCCCAGCCACCCCCACCTGCTACCCAAGGGTGGTAAGGTCTTCTGTTGGGAATCATCAAAGTATGTCATAACATTCTGTGGGAGGACCTATGCCGTCCTCTGTGTATGTGGGCTGCAATAATATCACTCCATATGGAATAGGCTCCCAAGTCCATTTGTGCTCTAGGGATAAACACTGGTTCCACTGTTAGAGGTCCCATAGACTGCCCTGGCCTCCTAACTGACACCTACATTCAGAGGGCTTGGTTGGGTCCAATGCTAGTTCCCTATCTTTACAACTAGGGTCTCCATGCTCTCACTAGGTCATGTCAACTATTTCTGAAGATTTCTCCAGCACGGTCTTGACTGCTTTGCTCATCCCTCCTCTCTCTCTACAACTGGATTCCCCGAGTGAGTATAGCTCAGTGCTTAACAGTGGGTGCCTGCTTCTGATTCCATCAGCTACTGTATGAAGGTTGTTCAGAGGGCCTGGTTTAGTCCTATGTTGGTTCCTCAGCTGTGAAACTGGGGTCCATCAGTTCCCACTTTCTCAACCAGCTGTTCCCTGAAACTGGATTCCTGGAGTTTGCCTCAGTGTGAGCTGTGGCTCTCTGCTTCTCCTTCCATCAGCTACTGGATGAAGTCACTAGGATGGCATTTAGAATAGTCATCATTGTCATTATAGCGGAAGGCACTTAAGGTGGTCTCTCCACTGTTCCTTAGGTTCCTAGTTGGGGTCAAATTCCGTAGTGCCAGATTTCTCTTTAAACCTATAGTGGCTCCCACTATTGATTTCTCTCTCTCTCTCTCTCTCTCTAAAATTGGTACAGAAGACTGCTTCCTGAACATAATACCAGTAGCACAGACACTGAGATAGACAATTAATAAATTGGATCTCCTGAAACTGAGAATCTTCTGTAAGGCAAAGGACACAGTCAACAAGACAAAACAGCAGAAAAACACCAACCCCATATCAGACAGAGGGCTGATCTCTAAAATATACAAAGACATAAAGAAGCTAGTCACCAAAACACCAAATAATTTAATTAAAAAGTGGGCTACAGAAATAGAGAGTATTCAATAGAGGAATCTAAAATGGCTGAAAGACACTTAAGAAAATGCTCAACATCCTTAGGCATCAGGGAAATACAAATGAAAATAATTCTGAGGTACCATCTTACTCCAGCCAAAATGGCTGAAATCAAAAACAACAACAACAGTTTATTCTGGAGAGTATGTGGAGAAAGGTGAATGCTTCTCCATTGCTGGTGGGAGTGTATACTTGTACAGCAACTTTGGAAATCATTATATAAGTTTCTCATGAAAATGGAAATCAGTCTACCTCAAGATTCAGCAATTGCACTATTAAGCATATACCCAAAAGATGTGCATTCATCCAATAAGACATCTGTTCAACTATGTTCATAACAGCATTGTTTGTAATAGCCAGAACCTGTAACCAACCTTGATCCCCCGCAACCGAAGAATGGATACAGAAAATGTAGTACATTCACACAGTGGAGTACTACTCAGCAGAGAAAAAACAATGGACTATTGAAATTTGCAGGCAAAAGGATGGAACTAGAAGAAACCATCCTAAGTTTGTCACCAAAAGACAAACATGGTTTGTACTCACTCATATATGGATATTAGACATAGAACAAAGGATTACCAGCCTGCAATCCACACCTCCAGAGAAGCAGGAAAAAAAGGATGACCATAAGAGAGACATCCATGGTCCCACAGTTCAGCAGAAAAACAAGAGCCCCTGAAACTGTAGAAGAAAGGAAGGGAAAAGAGCCTGGGGGAGGAGACCATGAGGGATCACATTTTTACCTTTGCCCTTTAAACTTTAAATGCCTCTGAACTCTTCATTCTGCTATGTATGCTTCAGATGAATTTTGTTCAAACAATTATTTAAGGGTTCCGTGTATATAGTGTATATAGATAATTGTAACTCTAATTTCCACTTCGATAATTCTACTTAATGCCTCATAATCTCATGCCAGCTTGGCTATTATCTGTCAGGAACCAAAATAGTTCCATAATGGAATGTCTTAAGGACCAGTCCCTGGTCTCAGCAAACAGGAGCACCAGGGAGCTCTGGCCCACAATTATATTGCTAATGTGAGCAGGTCTGCTATTGTTTACCATAACCTCAGTGTAGAATGCCTCCTAATTTGCATCTCTACAGAACTAAGCATTTGAATAGGCCTGCACCCAGGCAGAGGTGCTAGGTACTGAGTAACAAGTGAGAACAGAGAGTTAGGAGCCATGGGTCAGAGAGGGGTCAGGAGGAGAGAAATGACCTCCCATGGCCATGGAAGCATGGTTAAGAAATAGCCAAGAAGATGCTAAAATAACAAGAGACTCCAGTTTTATAACATGGAACTGAGAGCTCTCTAAAGATGACAAGGGGCCCGTGTTTGGTCTTTATCACCGTTGGGTTGCTAGGAGCTTTCAAGTCAAGGCTCCCCCACTCAGGCTGAACCTCTCATGGTTCCTGTGGCTTGGGGCTGAGACAAGCCAGACAACAACAATTGTAATGGTCTTCTTCTTTGTAACTGTTGAGTGCCATTGGAAAGGTTTCCTTTCACTAGTGTATAATTCAGGTCTAGTTTGAGGTGCATTATTCTATGCAAAAATATAAATCCTTGAATTAGCTGTTTATATACATATATATATATATATATATATATATATATATTGCTACTTAATGCAACAAAAAGTAAAATTGGGATTAGGACTCTGCACCTAATAGAATAAGCAAATATCTAATTGGCCATTACTAGGTAAGATTTATCATAATTACCATTAATATTACTGATTAATTGTATGTTTTTTCCTATGTAGACCACTTAGGTTTAAATCTTGCAAATAATCTTACAAGTCTGTAAAATGATTGCTATTACTATGAAATATAAATAGGAAAGACAAATAGGGAGCAAGAAAGATGAAAGACTTATAAGACTGTAACACATGGAGAAAAGAAATGTGTTGGCAATGTACTTTGAAAGGTGTTACTCAAACTCATTATTAAATGCATAAAATAGATATTGATTTTCAAGAAACCATTTCTATTCATTCAGTACTGAGCAGTTTATTATCAAATGTATATCTTACTTTAATTTGAGTAAAGTAATTACTTTACTTTACTTTATTTCATCAATTAGATAATATGTCCTTGACTAAGACAGGGGATTGATGTTAATCTTATTCTTTCATTTTGAAGGGACCAGCTCCCCATTTCGGCAGCCATGACAGTAACACATGCTTGCCATGACCTTGTCCTAGTCACTAGAAGTCAGATGCCTGACTCGTGGCAAGGAACCAGAGGCCTGAGTTTTCTGGGGAGTCTAATAATATTAATTTTATTACCTTTCATTTTATCACATTTATTCTATTCATCCAAGGTGATAAACTGCCAATAAATACATTGTAGACATATGGTAAAAATTTTAAAATTCTTTATGAATCTATTGTTACCCACTTTTAAATAGTGACAAATAGACAATGGTGGAGAAATCAAGATGAGTTTATCCAAAATAAAATCAATACTAGATTATAATGCTAAATTAATCTTATCTGCCAGCCTGTCAGTCATAATAATTAGTTGTATATAATATTGCAGTAGTGATAATCTTTTTGTTATGAGCATTTTGACATTTGGATGTGTGAAATACCATAGTATACATCAATACATTAAGAAAAGATAGGTAGATAAATGTTTCAGAATTATTTTTAAAAGATTCTCCCTGGGGATCTCAAGCTAACCCATGAATATTTGGTCTTCCTGAATTCCTCCCAAGGGTTTGGATTATAAGGACATGTCAGAATGCCAGCTTCTCATTTAGGGATAGTGTATCTATATTATCAGGAATAATACTAAGTATGAATGACTTACAATACTAGAGGCAGTCAGGGAACTCCTCAAAATTTCAAGTAATGGGTATATTATATTGAGCCTTTAAATAACTTATAAATTTTGAAAAAAAAAAAAACTTTGTTAAACCTAGTGCTCTCATTCTCCATCTCCTCTTCCAAAGTTGCATGTAAGTACCATACTGTGTTCTCATCATGGTGTTTAGACCTTCCTGTGCTAATAATCTTGTTTTGTTGACTTTGACACTTTCGGAGAGAACTGGTTAGATTATACCTCAACTTTTATTTTATTTTGAAGTTTTGTCTTGGCAATTTGGCAGTGGTTAAGCTGTTTCATAGAATTAATATGAAAGTATAAGTCAATATCCCCATGAATATTTATGACTGTGTTACTACTGTGAGAATATTAATTTGATCACGTGGCTGATGAGGGGTTTATGAGGTTTTGTACCCCAAAGTAACCACATTATTTTGATTATTAAAACACCAAACAATGCAATTAAAAAGTGGAGGGCAGAACTAAATAGGAAATTCTCAACAAAGGAATCTAAAATGCCTGAAAGACACTTTAGAACGTGCTCAACATCCTTAGCCGTGAGGGAAATGCAAATCAAAATAACTCTGAGATAACATCTTATTCCTGTCAGAATGGCTAAAATCAAAAACACCAATGACAGCTTATGATGGAGAGGATGTGGAGAAAGAGGAACAATTCTCAATTGCTGGTGGGAGTGTAACCTTCTACAACCACTTTGGAAATGGAGGTTTCTCAGGAAGATGGGAATCAGTCTACCTCAAGATCCAGCAATTCCTCTCTTGGGCATATACCCAAAGAATGCACACTCATTCAACAAGGACATATGTTCAACCATGTTCATAGCAGCATTATTTATAATAGCCCAAACCTGGAAGCAACCTAGATGCACCTCAACTGAAGAATGGATAGAGAAAATGTGGTATATTTACACAATGGAGTACTACTTATCAGAAAAAAACACTGGAATCTTGAAATTTGCAAACAAATGGATATAACTAGAAGAAACCTTCATGAGTAAAGTAACACAACCACAAAAAAATAAAAATGGTATGTACTCACTCATATTGGATTTTTAGACATAGAGCAAAGGATTACCAGTCTACAATCCACACTGCGAGAGGACATATGAAACAAGGAGGACCCCAAGAGAAGACTGCATAGTCCCTCAAAGAAGGGGAGACAAGAACCCCTGAACAATGTGAGAGCACAGGGCAGGGGTGGAGAGTAAGGAGGTGGGAAGGGAAGAAAAGAAGCGGGGAGGAGAACAAGAGGACTGAGACAGGGGAGGAATAGAGGAGGGCAAGAAAGGAGATGCCTTGATAGACAGAGACAGTACAGGTATATAGAGAGATCTGGCACAGGGGAAATGTTAGGGGATCCACGGGGATGACCCCAACAATGAATCCAAGCAGTGATAGAGAAAATTACATTGATGCCCTTCCCCTATAATGAGATTGGTGTCTAACTTGGTTACCATTCCATCCAGTAGCCATCATCCAGTAGCTGTTTGAAGCACAGTCACCCACAACTAAGCACTGAACCATAATAATGGAATCCAATTGTGGAGAGGGAGGAGGGATGAGCAAAGGAGCCAAGACTATGCTGGAGAATCCCACAGAAACAGTTGGCCTGATCTAGTGATAGCACGGAGACCCTAGTCATAAAGCTGGGGAAACAGCATTGGACCGAACCAAACCCTCTGAATGTGGTTGCCAGCTAAAAGGCCAAGACAATCTATGGGACCTCTAACAGTGGAGCCAGTGTTTATCCCTAGAGCACAAATGGACTTTGGGAGCCTATTCCCTATGGAGCGTTCCTAGGCCAAGATACAACAAGGAGGGCCTAGGCCCTCCCCCAAATGATATGATAGAGTTTTAAGGTCCCTGGTAGAGGGCCTCACTATCCCTGGGAAGGAGTTGGAGGATGGGTTGGTGGGTGGGTTGGTGGGGAACATTGGAGGGTGGGAGAGTGATGGAATGGGGGCATGGATATGTAAATATGAGTAGTAATTAAAGAATTTAGATAAAAAAAGAAAAACTATATAAGCAAGTTTTCTTAATAGCTCATTCTTAAAGGATGGGAAGCATCTTTCCTACTAGTGTTGACTGTGTTATTCTTTCTATTTGAATCAGAACAAAAAAATATTCATGTGTCCTCTAGCTCACAAGAGTACACATTTACAATAATTTCCTACCTAATTATATCTATATTATGTTAAATGTAAGTTCATACTGGTATCATCAACTCTAACCAAGCAACTCATGATTTTTGATACTTTCCCCCTTTCTTTTCTATGGCCTATTTATTATAATATAAAAATTTGAGTAATTGCTACAAGTAAATCTAAACATAACTACATTTTTGACATAACTATGCTGTTTACTATGTGTCTACTAGATAAATCTAAGCGATGTCCAGATAGCTGGCAAAATACAGGCATAACTACATGTCTGAGTGTATCTGTTAGACAGTTTGTAGGAGAGATGAGTCTTTGAATCAGTAAACAGTGAAGAATATTACCCTCAACAAGGTGGATATAAATTATCCATACCATTGAAAACCTAGCTACAGAAAAAAAAAAAAAAAAAAAAAAAAACAGAAGGAAGGAATATCAAGTCATGAGCTGCGACCCACATTCTTGCACTTACACGTGAGCATCTCTAGTTCCTAGGCCTTCCTTATTTCTAAACTTTCACAAAAGAGATTAGAGGTTTTCTAAGTCTTCTTAATAGCAATCACATGTTCAAGTTCATATATTTAATATTTAAATACACTTTTAAAATGTACATGAGTTTGTTTACCATGGAAATTTTAATACAATATCGCCAATTCTGAAAAGTAGTCCTGTTTACATGTGCTTCTTCTTTAATGTGTCTTTTCTTTCTTTTCAACAAGAGTCAACTTATGATTGGGCTTTAAGTGTTTATAGCTCTGTTTGAGTAATTTAACTACAATGTCAAATATTTAAAATTACAACTCTCCAGAAAGTATATGTTTTAATAAATCTCCACACATTTTTCTAACAATTGCTCTCAACCTAGGTGGTTGCTATGTATTTTTTCACTAAATCATATGTACTAGCTTCTGTTGGTGTAGCAAACACCTGATTGAAATAAGTTAGCAAAAGATGTAGTTTGTCTCATGGTTTCAGATCTTCATAAAGGGTAAAACAAGGCAAAGGGAACATCTCACATCATGGAAAGAGGGTAAGGAACTTCCTCAATCAATTCTCCTAATTTCATCCACACTCCGACTCTAGTGTTTGGGTAGCTCTTGTTGCATTCATGGCAGACATCCCCATATTTCACAGTCCTTTCTAAAAATGATTCACAGAAAAGCTCAAAGACATAGGAGTGATTTATTAATATTCTAGATAATCCTTTATCTCATCATCTTGCTAAGCAAGATTATCCATCTGATGAAAATGTTTTCAAAGGGAATAAGTCACAAAAGTCTATAATAACTGTTACATGTGTAGTGTTTAGTAAATGTCTAAGTTAGAACCTTAGTTATCATTTCCTTTGCCACATTTATTAAGTATAATTTATAGGAGATGGTGAGTATCCAAGTACTATGCTGAGACTACTACTGATGTGTCCTAGCCTACTTTTTACAGAAATTGGTAACAATGTGTGTTAGGGCTCATGAAGACAACAAAAAATATCAAACTCTCTACATCACAACTATTGAGAAAGTTGAAATTAATATGGAAATGCTAACATTGTTATCCAGTTTATAAATATTTTTTCTACTTTAAATATTTTTTTATTTTAGAAGCACTCTTATTTACATATCAATACCCCCATTCCCTTGCCCTCCCATCCTCCAATGCTACCCACTGACCCCCCCAAGCCACACCCCACCCACTCCCCAAAGATAGTGAGGCCCTACATGGGGGATCATCAAAGTAGTTCACATCATTTTGGGGAGGGACCAGGCCCTCCATCACATATCTGGGATGCAATAGAATCACTACTTTGGGAATGGGCTCCCAAAGACCATTTGTACTCTGGGGATAAACATTGGCTCCACTGTTACAGGTCCCATAGACTGCCCGTGCCTCCTAGCTGGCACCCACAGTCAGAGGGCTTGGTTCGGTCCAATAGTGGTTCCCCAGCTTTATGACTAGGGTCTCCATGCTATCAGTAGGTCAGGTCAACTGTTTCTGCTGGTTTCTCCAACATATCCTTGGCTCCTTTGCTCATCCTCCCTCTCCTCAACTCTATTCTAAGAGTATGGCTCAGTGTTAAGCTATGGGTAACTGTTTCTGCTTCGATCAACTACTGGATGAAGGCTCTAAGAATGGCAACCAAGGTAGTCATCAATCTCATAATATGGGAAGGGCAACAAAGTCAGCCTCTCCACCACTGCCTAGATTCTTAGTTGGGGTCATCTCTCTGGATCCACTAACATTTCCCCTGTGCCATAACTCTCTCCAAACCTATACTGGCTCCCTCTATCAAGGCATCTCCTTTCTTGCCCTCCTCTATTCCTCCCCTATGTCAGTTCTCTTGCTTTCCTTCCCACCCTCAGCTTTTCTCTCTCTCATCCTTTCACCTCCCTCGTCTCTCCCCCTGTGCTCCAAATTTGCTCAGGGATCCTTGTCCTCCTCCCCTTCATCAGGTGACCATGTATTCTTCTCTTGGGGTCCTCCTTGTTTCCTAGTTTCTCTGATGGTGTAGATTGTAGGCTAGGAGTCCTTTGCTCAAGGTCTAATATCCATATATGAATGAGTACATGCCTTGCTCCTCTTTCTGTGATTGGGTTACCTCACTGATGATGTTTTCTTCCAGTTCCATCCACTTGCCTGTGAATTTCAAGATTCCATTGCCCCCACCCATTGTGTAAATGTAATACATTTTCTCCATCCATTCTTCAGTTGAGGGACAACTAGGTTGCTTCCAGGTTGTGGCTATTAAAATCAATGCTGGTATGAACAAACCTGAACATATGTCCTTGTTGTATAAATGTGTATTCTTTGGGTATATGACCAAGAGGGGAATTGCTGGATCTTGAGGTATATTGATTCCTATTTTCCTGAGAAAACTCCACACTGAGTTACAAAGTAGTCATAAAATTTACACACCCACCAGCAATGGAGGATTGTCCCTGTTTCTCCACATATTCTCCAGCATAGACTGTCATTGGTATTTTTGATTTTAGCCATTCTGACAGGGTAAGATGGTATCTCAGAGTTGTTTTGATTTGCATTTCCCTGATGGCTAAGGATGTTGAGCAATTTTTTAACTGTCTTTTGTCCATTTTAGATTTCTCTATTGAAAATTCTCTATTTAGTTCTACACCGCACTTTTTAATTACATTGCTTCTTATTTTGGTGTCTATCTTCTTGAATTCATTGTATATTTTGTAAATCAGCCCTCTGTCAGATATGGGGTTGGTGAATATATTTTCCCATTCTGTGGGCTAGCATTTTGTCTTACTGACTGTGCCCTTTTCTAGCCTATAAGGATAGAAGCTTCTCACTTTCAGAAGGTCCCATTTATTAATTGTTGATCTCAATGTCTGTGCTACTGGTGTTGTTTTCAGGAAACAGTCTCCTGTACCAATTCCTTCAAGGGTACCTCCCACTTTCTGTTCTAAGGGATTCAGCGTGGCTGTATTGATGTTGAGGTCTTTGATCCTCTTCCTCTTACATTTTCTGCATGGCAATAGATATGATCTATCTGCAATGTTCTATATGTCAACACCCAGTTATGCCAGCACCATTTGTTAAAGAGGCTTTCTTTATTCCATTGTATAACTTTAGCTTCTTTGTCAAAAATTAGTTGTTCTTAAGTGTGTGGTTTAGTATCAGGGTTTTCAGTTCAATTCCATTGATCTACCTGTCTACTTTTATGCCAATACCAAGCTGTTTTCAAGTCTATGGCCCTATAATATAGCTTGAAGTCAAGGAGGGTGATGCCTCCAGAAGTTGCTTTATTGTACTGGGTTGTTTTGGCTATTCTGAATGTTTTGTTTTTCCATATAAAGTTTTGTATTGTCCTTTCAAGGTCTGTGAAGAATTGTCTGGTATTTTGATAGGGATTGCATTGAATATGTGGAATGCTTTTGGAAAGATTGCCATTTTTACTTGGTTGATCCTACCTATCCAAGAGGGTGGGAGATCTTTCAATTTTTGTGTAACTTCTTTAATTTCTTTCTTTAAAAACTCAAAGTTCTTATTATACAGGTCTTTCACTTGTCCTGTTAGCATTACTGCAAGATATTTTATGTTGTTTGTGGCTATGGTAAAGGGTAATGTTTCTCTGATTTCTTTCTCAGCCCTCTTACAGTCTGCGTATTATAGGGCTCCTGATTTTGTTTTGAGTTAATTTTTATCCTGCCACTTTGCTGATGGTGTTTTACAGCTTTGGGGGATCCCCAGTAGTGTTTTTCTGGTCACTTATGTAAACTATCATATCATCTGCAAATAGTGAAATTTTGAACTCTTCCTTTCCAATTTTTATCACCTTCATCTCCTTTTGTTGTCTTATTGCTCTAGCTAGAACTGCAAGTACATTATTGATGAGATATGGGGATAGTAGACAGCCTTGTCTTGTTCCTGATTTTAGAGGAATCACATTGAGTTCCTCTCCATTTAGTTTGATGTTGGCTGTTGGCTTGCTGTATATTGTTTTTATTATGCTTAGGTGTGTTCCTGTTATCCCTGATCTCTCCAGAACTTTTATCATGATTGGGTGTTGGATTTTGTCATAGGCTTTTTCAGCATCTAGTGAGATGATCATGTGGTTTTTCTTTTGAGTTTGTTTATATGGTGGATTACATTGATGGATTTCTGTATGTTGAACCATCCCTGCATCTCTAGGATGAAGCCTACTTGATCATGGTGGATGATATTTCTGATATGTTCTTGTGTTTGATTTTCCAGTATTTTGTTGAGTATTTTTGAATCAATGTCCATGAGGGAGATTTGTCTGTAGCCCTATTTCTAAGTTGTGTCTTTGTGTTGTTTGGGTACCAAAGTAATTACAGTCTTGTAAAAAGAGTTTGACAATATCACTTCTGCTTCTATTGTGTGGAACAATTTGAGGGGTATTGGTATTAGCTGTTCTTTGAATTTCTGATAGAATTCTGCACTAAAACCTTCTGGCCTTGGGCTTTTTTGTTTGGGAGAATTTGATGACTGTTTCTCTTTCATTAGGGGTTATGAATCTATTTAAATTCCTTATCTGTTCTTGATTTAATTTTGGTTAGTGATATTTATGCAGAAAATTTTCAAATTCCTTTAGTATTTTGAATTTTGTGGAGTACTGGTTTTCAAGTATACCCTGAGTGTCCATTGTTATATTCCCCTTTTCATTTCTGATTTTTTTAATTAGCATGCTCTCTATATTATTTATAAGTACATAAAACCTAAGTTTATAAATATTTCATACATTTGTCCATCGCATTTACTACTTTGAAAATAAGTAATAAATAGCATAAAATGTTAGGATATTGATAGCTTATTTTAATTGTTGATGGAAATACTTTAAAGACCTTATAAGAAACAGACATAGAGATCTAAAGACATGAGAATTCACTGCCTAGTATGGGTAATTTTCAATTTCCATGTCAAGAAAATTGAGCCCATCAAAAGATGTAGACAATTCTTACACAAAAGAGTAAATTTTCAGGTACATTGTAGAACAAAAATGTTGCAGCCTACCAAAATTCCTCCCTTCTCTATTGACTTAAGGCCACAGATTTCAAAACAATACTTGCTCTTTCAAGATTGAAGGCCTACAACCTAAAGGTCTAAAATGTCCCTACAGAAGGATGTTTTTCCTAAGGTGGGGGTGTCTTACCTAGATAACAGAATATTTGTTCTAAGTTGTGGTTACTAGATGTCTTTATTCTCAAGGCCAGATAACAAGAGGTTTGATCTAAGGTGTTGTTACTAAATATTTGGAGAATTAAAGAAGTAATGAAGTCTGTTTGTTCCTTGTATCATGGTAGAGAAGTGTTTTCCCTTTCCCCCCATTTATTGGTAGTGATATATAAGAATTATGAGCAATAAACGTAAGGCAGATCCCAATATTAATTGGGATGCCCTCCAAACTCTATCTTCTGTCTCTAGCCTGTTTCTTTACTCAATCCACACTCCCCCCTCTCAGGTACAGACCAGACAAATCAGCAGGCCCTGACAAAGACCCTTCAACATGGGACATCAACACTAAAATATCTGCACTAGAAACAAGGTCCCAATTAAGTCTAGAGTTTTCACTGCAATGTTAAAACTTCAAAAAGGAGTAACCTGAAGACAAAGATAAATCTAAGGGTGCAGTAGCCAGTCACCATTTTCAAACAGGTCATGTTTCGAGGAAAATCAAACACAAAAAAAATTTGGCTCTCCTCACACGCTCTCAACTCTAAAGAGAAACAAAGGAGAATTTCAATTGAGTCTGTGGATCCTTGAGAATACAGTTTAAACTATTTCAATACTTCTCTGAAGTCTAAGCTTTTTCCTGCCTAAGACAAGTAGATTATCTTTGCCATTCTGTTTTTATTTTCACTAATGGCATATAATTAATTGTAAGTGAAGCTTCTTCCATGTTGTTATGAACTAGCATACAGTCTGGAAGCTGTTCCAGTGCTCACAGAATTCTTCATCAACAAGTACTTTCAAAAGAATGAATAAAAAGCAATTTAAATTAACTATAACCTTGATGAAGCATTAACATTGTTGATGTAATTAATTCTTTAATAATATTCTTACATATTTTAATATCTTGTGTGACAACCGAAATTACATATAAAGTTTGTGTACATGCATTGGAGAAATTGAAAGCAAAAATTTACTCCAGCTCAAAAAATGTTTCTATGATGGCAGTAGAGAAGAAATTTTTTCACTGTGAATAAACATAAAGCCATAATAAAATTAATGGTTTTTAAAAATACTATGAAACAGCAAGGACAATCTAACTTACATTTTCTCCTCATTAATATGTAATCTTATAAGTGGATAAGATATGAAGCTGGATTTTCAAAAAGATAATTATCTACAGACAATTTGGATAAAGTCCATCTTGATAAAACATAATTTTATCAATTATATGCTTATTTAATCTCTCTTTTAACATCCACATAGTCTGAGTCAATATTGTTTGTTAGAATAAAAATAATTATTTAAGTATGAATATTGAAAATATTGAAAAATATTATAGACAACAGTGATAATTTTTAGTTGGGGCAATTCAAATAATGTATGGATGTCACTTCATGTCAAAAATTAATTCATTTTTTAGAATAATCCTGACCTTGGTAGTTAGAGAAACTCGAGGGAAGCATTGAGTATTAGAGGACTGGTGTGTTAATATGCATAGGACATCTGTATCATTTTATTTGGTTTAGAAATGCAACAGTGACCAGACATATATATCTGTATTATATCAGGTGCATAAACATAGAAACTTATAATTTTATTAGGTGGTGATTGTGTAGACAGAGAGAAGGTCCCAAGCATGATGGTGAAGCTTCTCAGAGTCATTCTTTCAGAAGAAAATTGTGACAGTGTCAGGGGATGTTTCTTGTGATAATTTCAAAAAGTCAATAAATATTCATCAATGAGAACCATTCTGTGGGATTTATATTAACTAACTGCCAAAGCCCGAATCATATCCTGAGCCATGTTAGAGGTCTCTAGAAAAGTCAAAGTTAATTTTTGCACAGTATCCAAGCCTTAGAAACAACTATAAGAGAACACTTTTGGGGGGAGGGGGACGGGCGGAAGAGAATGGTGTTTTCACTTTTTCTGTAATTTTTACAAAATTATAATTTCATAGTCAATCCCTTCTCCCTCTCCCCGAACCCCCTATGAGACTCCTCACTTCTCCCCCCTCTGCTCCCCATAGAGTGTAGGTCCCTCCACCGGGATCCCCAAATTCCACAACATCATCCTAGGCCCTCCCCCATGTGTCCAGGACCAGAGAGCATCCCTTCATGTGGGATGGGCTCTCAAAGTCCCTTACACCAGGGAAAAATACTGATCCACTACCAGAGACCCCATAGGGTGCCCAGGCCGCGTTGACATCCACTTTCAGGGGTCTGGATAAGTCCCATGATGGCCTCCCAGACAGCAGACTGGGGGTCTTGTGCTCCCTCTTGTTCATATCAGCTGTTTCTGTGGATTCACCAGCCTGGTCCTCATCCCTTGATCGTCATTTCTCTCTCTCTACAACTGGGTTCCAGAGTTCAGTTCAGTGTGGGTGTCTCCTCTGCTTCCATCAGCCACTGGACGAGGGCTCTAGGATGGCATATAAATTAGTCATCAGTCTCATTAAAGGGGAAGGGCATTTAGGGTAGCCTCTCTGCCATTGCCTAGATTGTCAGTTGGTGTCATCCTTGTAGATCTCTGGAAATCTTCCTAGTGCCAGATCTCTCCTCGGACCTATAATGGCTCCCTCTGTTATGGTATCTCTCATCCTGCTCTCCTCTATTCTTCCCCCAACTCATCCTTTCTGCTCCTCCATTTCCTCCTCTCCCCTCCTCCTCCTCCTCCTCTTCCTCACATTCTGCCAGCTCCCTCTCCCCTACCCTCATGCTCCGAATTAGCTTAGGAGATCCTGGCTCTTAGCATTCTCCAAGGACCATGCATTTGTAAGAGACCACTTTTATAGAAATTGGGATGTGTGATAGTTTTCATTATCACCTTGGCTCTATTTGGAATTAAGTAGGTTACTGGGGTACAGCACAGGGACAGTGAGCATGTTTTGAATGACTGTGAGTAAATGTGACTGGTATCTGCCCTTGGGTTAAATGGAGTGAAGGAGGAAGGGGAAAGGGAGGAAAAGCTTGGACACTTTCCCTGTGTCCAAGCCCACCGAGAAGTAAAATGGGTTGTTCTGCAATGATTCTCCTTTTATCACTGATTAAAATCCTCTGCAATTTTAAATCAAAATGAGTTTCCTGCTTTTAGTTCCAAGAGGCAGGTAATGTGGTCAAAGTGATATAAAGGAAGTGATATAAAGAATGAATATTGTATTGTGTGTGTGTGTGTATGTGTGTGTGTGTGTGTGTGTGTGTGTGTGTGTGTGTGTGTGTGTGCAGTTGCACAAGCATGCATATATGTACCCATGTGCAAGACCCACAACAACATTGGATGTTCCTCCCTCAGCAAGTTCTACTTCTTTATTCAAATGAGTTCATGGTCACTCACTGACTGGGAATTTGTCAAATATGCACCTTTGGTTGTCCAGAGACCCACAGGGACTAGCTTGACTCTACCCCTTCTGGAATTTGCAGTAGGATTATAAGAACATACCAGCAGGCTAAAAAATTTTACATCAGAAAATTTCTACTTCACCTTGTGTCTTCATGCTTGTATAGCAAGCACTTTGCCACCTGAGATTTTCCCCAGATCCAACAAAAAACTGCTGTATATTGCACTGAATTTGGGCAATATTTTTATAGCATAGAAACTGATAATTTACTGAATAATGAACATTTTGAAGAATAAAAGATTAAGGACTACAATGAAAGTTCTTTACCTCACACTCTAAAAATATTAGCATCCAAAACAGGAGGACATTGAGACACATACATCATGGACTATAAACACAGCATTTTAGTTGCTGAGCATGACACACTAAAAAGGCAGAAGAAATTCAGGAATCTAATATTTTTACTTAGCATCAAATATTCATGAATGACACTCTTTGTAGACGTCATTAAGATGCCAAATGTAAGGACATCTTATTTTGGAAGAATAACATTTAAGAGTCCCTGTTGGTGGATTCCATCACATCATTTAATTGTTGAGTGTTTGTACATATCAAGAGATGCACACAGAGACCTGAATGTTATTTTGAAGTTAGTCCTTCACTCTAAGAGCAGGAAAGATTACTCATTTATACTTTCAGTGCCAAGCTTCAAGATCCAGGTCTGCAGCTTTTAGCGTTTTCATCACATAAATTCTTACAAGTTAGGACAAAATGGAATTGAAAGTTCCTGTGAAATGCAATGTGCTTATTTAACTTAATAGATGTGTTTATTCTTCCGTCAAAAGGCAGAAATCAACATGTGACTTTTAGCAACTGACTATACTGTCCCTTAAAGCTCAGTACGTAGTTACGTTTCATGTATTTCAGTTTATTTTCATTTTAGATATATAAGTGTTTTGCTCTCAAGTAAGTTTATGCATTATGTTCTTAGTGCACTATTTGATTTGAGTGCTGGATTCCTTCAAACTGGCATTACAGGTGGCTGTAAGCTACCTTGTGGGTTCTGGGAAGTGAAATTTTATCCCCTATAATAACAGCCAGTACTTGTAAATTGTGAGGTATCACTTCAGTCCTAGTATTTTACATTTTAATAAAAAATTGATTCTTAAGCACAATACAATGAGCAAAAACAAATCCAAAACAAATAAGAACCAACAGTCAATGGTCACTAATATCCCTCAATATCAATGGTCTTAACTCACCTATAAAAAGACAAAGGCTAGCCAGGCAGTGGTCGCCCACAACTTTAATCTCAGCAGTCTGGAGGAAGAGGCAGGCAGATCTCTGTGAGTTCAAGAACAGCTGATCTACAAGACCTATTTACAGGATAGCCTCCAAAGCCACAGAGAAACCCTATCTCAAAAAAATAAAAATAAAATAAATAAAAAGACACAGGCTAACAGAATGGATACAAAGACAGAATCCATCCTTCTGCTGCATACAAGAAACACATCAACTTCAAAGACAGACATTACTTGAGAGTCAAGGGTTAGGAAAACATTTTCCCATCAAATGGTCCCAAGAAGCAAAATGGTATAGCTATACTAACATCTTACAAATTAGACTTCAAACTAAAATTACTCAAAAGAGATGAAGGAAGTCATTTCATATGCATCACAGGAAAGATCCATCCGGATGAAAGCTCAGATCAAAACATCTAAGCACCAAATTCTAAAGCACCCACATTCATAAAAGAAGTATGACCAAACCTCAAATCATACACTAATAACCACAAACATACAATGGGAAACTTCAATACCCCACTGTGACCACTGGACAGGACTACCGCACAGAAATTTAATGAAGAACTAAAGGAACAAGAGAGGTTATGACCCAATTGTGATAAACAGACATCTATAAACATCCCATCCAAACACAAAAGCATATATGTTCTTCTCAGCACCACATGGAACCTTCTCTAATATCGAACACATATTCAGCAAAAAAGTAAACCTCAACAGATAAAAAAATTGATATATCCCCTATAACTCATCAGACCACCATAGCTTAAAATTAGAATTCAGAAACCACACAATTGCAGAAACTTTAGAAACTCATGGATTGAACAATGCTCAACTGCATCACTCCTGGGCAAAGAAAGATATGAAGAAAGAAATCAAATTCTTCCTAGAATTCATTGAAAATGAAAGCACAACATACCCAAAACTAAGGGACACTCTGAAAGCAGTGCTAAGAGGAAAGTTCACAGCACAAATTGCCCACATGAAGAAACTGAAGTATAGCCACACTAGAGAATAAACAGAAAACGTGAAAACTCTAAAACAAAAAAGAAGCAAACTAACCCAGAAGGAGTAGATTCCAGGAATTAATCAAATGGAGAGGTGAAATCAATAACATAGAAACAAAGAAAACAATACAAATAATAAATGAAACAAAGAGTTGGTTCTTTGAGAAAATCAACATGATAGACAAACCATTATTCAACCTAACCAAAATGTATAGAGAGAACATGCATATTAAGAAAATCAGAAATGAAAGGGAAACTTAACAAAAGACACTGAGGAAAACCAGAGAATGATCAGTACATACTTTGAAAACCTGTACTCCATAAAATTGAAAAATTTGAAGGAAAAGGACATTTTTCTGGATAGATATCATTTAGCAAAATTAAAACAAGAACAGATAAGCAATTTTTCTCCATCTTTTTATTTGAATTAGAAACAAGATTGTTTTACATGTCAATCCCAGTTCTCTCTCCCTCCCTTTCTCCCCTGTACCCCCCACACACCCTACATATCTCATATGATTTCTGCTCCCCAGTGATGGGGAATGTGCTACTGTGTATGTTTATCTTATTGATTGTTAAATAAAATACTGTTTGGCCAATGAGACAGCAAGTTAGAGGGAACTAGGAGTCAAAGAGGATTCTGGGAAATGTAGTAGAGAATTGCTGATCCAGGCAGGAAGTGACATAGCAAGGAGACTCATATTTAAGCGGAGAAACAGGAAGGGTCCCTTTTTTCCCGTTCGCCTCCTCCAGCAGCAAGATGTGAGCCACTGGCAAGGAGGGACGCCAATAAGGTGTCCAATAAGATAAATCTTATAAAATATATAGATGTATGATAATTGAGACTGAGCTAACAGATGAGAATCCTAGTCATTGGCCAAGCAGCATTGTACCTAATACAAGTTTCTGTGTATTTATTTGGGCCTAACTCAGGCAGGCGGCTGGCATAAAGCATACACTTGCCTGTGGGGCTCAGGTGGCTTTTGGCGGAAAGATTTATCATAACACCCCAAGAAGGGTGTGGCCATCCATGGAGGGTCTTCAGAGTCTGTCATATCCTTTGGAATAGGGCCTAGGCCCTCTCCCATGTGTCTAGGCTGAGGGGGCTCCCTCTATGTGTAATGGGCTGTTGAAGTCCATTCCGATGTTATTGATAAGTACTGATCTACTACAAGAGTCCCCATATATTTCCCAGGCCTCTTCAATAATTCCCACACTCATGGAGTCTGGATCAGTTCCATGATGGTTTCCCAGTGATCAGTCTGGAAATCAAGAGCTCCCCCTTATTCGGGTCAGCTGTTTCTGTGGGTTTCACCAGCCTGGTCTTTACCTCTTTGTTGATCACTCCTTTTCTGCAACTGGATTCCAGTTCAGTTCAGTGTTTAGCTGTGGGTATCTGCTTCTACTTCTATCAGCTGATGGATGAAGGCTCCAAGATGGTATATAAGTTAGTCATCAATCTCATTATCAGGGGAGGGCATTTAAGGTAGCCTCTCCACTGTTGCTTATATGGTTAGTTGGTGTCATCCTTGTAGATATCTGGACATTTCCCTAGTGCCTGATTTTCTTTAAACCTATAATGGCTCCCTCTTTGATGGTATCTCTTAGTTTACTCTCCTTTATTCTTCCCCCTACACAAACTTCCTGCTCCCTTATTTCTTCCTCATCCCTCTTCTCCTCCCCTTCTCATTCTCCTAACAAACTCTCCCCTCCCCCCATGTTCCAAAGTTGCTCAGGAGATCTTACCCCTTACCCTTCTCCTGGGGACCAAGTATGTCTCTCTTAGAGTTCTCCTTATTTCCTAGCTTCTCAGGTGGTGTGGATTGTAACCTGGTAAATCTTTGCTCTAAAGCATTTGTTTAAAATCCACAAATAAGTGAGTGGATACCTTGTTTGTCTTTTTGTGACTGGGTTACCTTTCTCAGAATGGTTTCTTCTAGATCTACCCAATTGTCTGCAAATTTCAATATCTCATTTTTTTCTACTGAGTATTATCCCATTGTGTAAATGTACCATATTTTCTCTATCCATTCTTCAATTGAGGATCATCTAGGTTGCTTCCATGTTCTGGCTATTACAAATTATGCTGCTGTGAACATGGTTGAACAGAAGTCCTTGTTGTATGTATGTGCTTCTTTTGGGTATATGCCCGAGTGTGGAATTCCTGGACCTTGTGGTAGACTCATTCCCATTTTCCCAAGAAATCACCATACAGATTTCCAAAGTGGCTGTAGGTGTTGGCACTCTCACCAACAGTGAGAGTCCTATCATTGGTGTTTTTGATTTTAGCCATTATGGAAGACAGTAAGATGGTATCTCAGAGTTGTTTTGATTTGCATTTCCATAATCATAAGTATGTTGAGCACTTTCTTATGTGTCTTTCGTCCATTTTAGATTACTGTATTGAGAATTCTCTATTTAGTTCTGCACCCCACTTTTTAATTGTATTATTTGGTGTTTTGGAAACTAGCTTCTTGAGTTCTTTGTAAATTTTGGAGATCAGCCTTCTGTCAGATAGGGGGTTGGTGAATATCTTTTCCCATTTTTTGGGCTGCCATTTTGTCTTGCTGACTGTGTCCTCTGCCTTACAGAAGTTTCTAGTTTCAATAGATCCCATTTATTAATTGTTGATCTCAATGTCTGTACTACAGATGTGATGTTCAGGAAGCTGTCTCCTGTACCTATTCATTTAATATTACTTCCGACTTTCTCTTCTAAGAGGTTCAGTGTGGCTGGATTTATGTTGAGGTCTTTCATCCATTTGGACTTAACTTTCATGCATGGTGATAGACATGGATTTATCTGCAATCTTCTACAGGTCAGCATCCAGTTATTCCAGCACCATGTGTTGAAGATGCTTTCTTTATTCCATAGTATATCTATAGCTTCTTTGAAAAAAATAAAACAGGTGTTCATATGTGTGGGGGTTAATATATCTGCATTTTCAACTCTATTCCATTGGTCTACCTGTCTATTTTTGGGTCAATACCAAGCTGTTTTCACGACTATAGCTCTATAATAGAGCATGAAGTCAGGGATGGTGATGCCTCCAGAAATTCCTTTATTGTACAGGGTTGTTGTGGCTATTCTTGGTCTTTTGATTCTCCATATAAAGTTGAGTATTGTTCTTTCAAGGTCTGTGATGAATTTATAGATTACTTTTGGCAAGATTGCCATTTTTACTGTGTTGATTTTACCTATCCAAGAGCATAGGAGACCTTTCCATTTTCTATAATCTCCTTAATTTATTTCTTTAAAGACTCAACATTCTTGCTATACAGGACCTTCACTTGTTTGGTTAGTTTTACCCCAAGATATTTTATGTTGTTTGTGTCTGTTATTCTTTTGTTTAAAAAGAAGAAAAGAGAAATATTGAGACAGACATAAGATTATAAGTTTATTATAAGGCCCGGTAGAATGGGGAGACTAAGAAGAGGAACAGGGTAATGGCTGACCGCCATGGCCGGTCGCCATAGAGAGACAGAGCGGGGAAACAGAGAGAGGGGACAGAGAGCAGGAACAGGGGGAGAGAGAGAGAGAGAGGGCAGGGGCCTATCTTTTAAAGGGGTCCTCTGCACCTGCGTACAGACTTCTTTCCCATGGAACCTTGGGCTGACCAGGGTATTGCCTGAGTGGATTCCACCAGGTAACAGGGGCAGGCCAGCATAATGCCTGAACCTTTCAGTGTCTATTGTAAAGGGTGACGTTTCTCTGACTTCTTTCTCAGCCCTCTTATCTGACTGTATATAGTAGGGCTAGTTGTTTTTTTTTTGAGTTAATCTTATATCCTGCCACTTTGCTGAAAGTGTTTGTCAGCTGTAGGAGCTCCCTGGTAGAGTTTTTGAGTCATTTATGTTAATTATCATATCATCTGCAAACCATGAATGTTTGATTTCTTCCTTCCCAATGTGTTTTGCCATGATATAGTGTTGTTGTCTTATTGCTCTAGCTAAAACTTCAACTAAAATATTGAAGAGATGGAGAGAATGGACAGCCTTGTCTTGTTCCTGATTTTAGAGAAATTGTTTTGAGTTTCTCTCCATTTAGTTTGATTTTGGCTGTTGGTTTACTGTATATTGTTTTTATTATGTTCAGCTATGTTCCTGTTATCCCTGATCTCTCCAGGAACTTTATCATGAAGGGTTGATGGGTTTAGTCAAAGGCTTTTTTATCATCTAGTGAGATGATCATGTGGTTTTCCTTCTTCAGTTTGTTTATATGGTTGGTTACATTGATAGGTTTTTGTATGTTAAACCAATCCTGCACCCTAGGGATGAAGCCTACTTGATCATGGTGGATGATTTTTCTGATATGTTTTTGAATTTGGTTTGCCTTTATTTTATTGAGTATTTTTGCATAAATGTTCATAAGGGATATATATATATATATATATATATATATATATATGGCACATATTTCTCTTTCATAGCTTTGTCTTTGTGGGCCTTGGGTAACAAGGCAATTATAGCCTCATATAAAGAGTTTGGCAGTGTCATCTCTGCCTCTATTGTGTGGAACAATTTGAGGAGTGTTGGTATTATATGGAAAAACCAAGGATAGCCAAAACAATCCTGTATAATAAAGGAACTTCAGGAGGGACTACCATCCCTGAATTCAAGCTGTACAATAGAACTATGGAAAAGAAATTAGCTTGGTATTTACACAAAAACAAACAGGAAGATCAATGGAATCAAATTGAACACCCTGATGTTAACAAACACACCTACAAACACCAGTTCTTTGACAAAGAACCTTAAATTGAATAAGAGAAATAAGAAACCCTCTTCAACAAATGTTGCTGGCATAACTAGATGTGGACATTTAAAAGATTGTAGATACATCCATATTTATTACCTTGTACAAACCTTAATTCCAAATGGATCAAAGACCTCAACATATATCTAGCCACATTGAACCGCTTAGAAGAAAATGGGAGGTACCTTTGAGCAAATTGTCAGAGAATACTCCCTGATCATAATGCCAGTAGCACAGACACTGAGACTGACAATTAATAAATGGGACCTCCTGAAACTGAGAAGCTTCTGTAAGGAAATTGACACAGTCAACAAGACAAATTGGCAGCCCACAGAATGGAAAAAGATCTTAACGAACTCCACATCCAACAGAGGGCTGATTTACAAAATATAAAAAGAATTCAAGAAGCTAGTCACCAAAACACCAAATAATACAATTAAAAAGTGGGTTGCAGAACTAAATAGAGAATTTTTAGTAGAAACTATAATTGCTGAAAGACACTTAAGAATTTGCCCAACATCCTTAGTCATCAGGGAAATGCAAATGAAAACAGCTCTGAGATATCATCTTAAACCTGTCAGAATGGCTAAAATCAAAAACACCAATGACAGTTTATGCTGGAGAGAATGTGGAGAAAGGGGAATGATGAGAATCTCTATTGCTGGTGAGAGTTCAAACTTTTACAGCCACTTCGGGAATCAACATGACAGTTTCTCAGGAAAGTGGGAACCAGTATACATCAAGATCCAGCAATTCCACTCTTATGCATATACCCCAAAAAAGCACAGTCATACTACAAGGACATCTGTTCAACTATGTTCTTATCAGCATATTTGTAATAGCTAGAACCTGGAAGCAACCTAGATATCCCCCCAACCAAAGAATGGGGACAGGAAATGTGGTACATTTACAAAATGGACTACGACTCAGCTGAAGAAACAATGGATTCTTGATATTTGCAGGCAAATGGGATTTAACTAGAAGAAACCATCCTAAGTGAAGTAACCCAATCACAGAAAGCCAAATATGGTTGTACTCACTCATATATGACTATTATAAAGCAAAGGATTACCATCCTATAATCCACACCTCCAGAGAAGCTAGGAAACAATGACTACTGTAAGACAGACATACATGGAAGGCCTCACCCTCCCTAGGAAGTGGCTGGGAGATGATTTGAGGGTTTGGTTAGGAACATGTGAGAATGGGAGGGAGAATTGGGATTGATATGCATAATAAGATAGTTTCTAATTTAAATAAAATTTATTAAAACATAATTTTCCCTTCCCTAACATCTATGCAGACCCTCTCTTCCTCCTTATCCATCAAAAATTATTTCTCAAAAACAAAAACAAATTGAAACATAATTTAGCTACAATCCCCTGAAATACTACACAACCAAGTTCAACACTACAAAAGAATATAACAATGAAATGCCCCCACCAAACTGAAAACCAATAAAACATCAGACACACACACACACACACACACACACACACACACACACACACACACACACACACTCACACACATACACACTGACAATCCCATTATTTGTTGGCCAAATTCTCCTTAACATAAGACCTCTCCAGGAGTGGTTGATATACAGTGTCATTCTATTGGAGAAAGCATACTTTCTCTCTCACAAGAGGTATACATAACAAATGATAGCAGAGCTGTTAACCTTAATCTACTGGCTATGTATTCATTCATTCATTCATTCATTCATTCATCCATTCATTAATTTTTAAATGGAAAAATTTACAATGAAATAAAATAAAACAAAAACTATCACATCAAAGTTGGATGAGATGAAGCAAGAGAAGGTAAAGAACATAATAAATGACACCAAGGTCAGGGAACTAAATGTTCTCAAAGTCAGAGTTCCATAATACTTCAAAGTGGAAGACAGAAGTGCAGAGGACCCAGTGTAGACTTGTGCAGACCCTGTGCATGCTGCTTCAGTCTCTGTGAGTTCATGAGCTTTGATCATGATGGTTTATAGGGCCTCATTCTTCTGGTGTTTTCCTATCCCCCTGTGGCTCTTATACTCTTTCTACCTCATCTTCTGAGTGATTTGTTGAGTTCTGAGAACAGGGAGTTAAAATATTTCAATTTAAAATATTTAAGTTATTGAAAAATACAAAAAATTAACCAATTCATTAACTAAAAAAGGAATGAGGCCTCAGGGTATAACTATAAATAATTGGGGGGCATTATAGATTATATACTACTTCATACTACCTCCAAAATTTGACAAAACTTTCCATGATTTGTTGGGCTAAGTCTTCCCTTTTCCTTCAGAAAGCCAATAGGAATAAGTAAGTCAATGTAATGATTATCTTTAATTTTTAACTGATACCGACTAGAATCATCTAGGAACAGAGTTTCAGTAAGGTGTTGTCTACATAGTCTTGACCTGAAGGCATAACTCTGAGAGGTCATGTTAATTAACTTCATTAATGTTCAAAGATCCAGTTCAGTGTGGGGGCATCAGCAATCCCTAGAGGTGTATGTGGAAGGGCATCCTGCATGAGAGTAGAGCAACTTAGATGAGCACAGACAAGCAGGAAAACAGTAGAGACGCATTCCTTTCTATTATGTAAGGTGGGTGTGATGTGACCAGCAGTCCCAAGCTGCCCCTAGTGTGACTTCCTCTCAGAAATGGACGGGCAAATGTAATTCTGAACTAAAAGAAACATTTTCTTCCCCAAAAAATGAAATATAAAAATTGTCATTTGTTATTTGAGGTAGACAAGGAAAACATGGAGTACCTTTTATATGTTGGAGAAGAAGAAATAGATGATCAGAACAAAAGACATCATATACTATTGTGCTGAATTTCCAGTGGGAACTGTCATTTAGAACTTGATATTTTTAAAGATTCATGAAGGTGTGTAGTTTGAGTGAACATTTAGATGAAGAATAAACTACTATGCCAGTCACATAGAGCACTGGGCATATTTGAAATGATGATTAAATTGAAATTAAAATCTCCATCATTCAGTAACTCATGAGCTATCCAGAATGCAAACACATTTCTGACTTTCCTAAATTTAATCTTTGTGTAAATGTGTAGAAATCATTGCTATTTTATTCAACATCTCTATACTGGTACTGTTTCTACTTTCATATTATATTGAGACTTCACTGAGTAGGTGTAATACAATTACATTGTATCTCATTAGAAGCAATTCAGTGTTTCATTTCTGAATGACAAAATAGTCCATGTGATGAGTCTATCTCTTTTTTTACTCACAGGAATATGCTGTCCTGTGGGTTGAGGGAATATGAGTATTTTAAAGGGTATTAAATAGATTTTATTAACTTTATTCAGTTGTATCCAACATATGTACACATAAGATCCTGCAAGAGCAAAAATAATACAGGGATTCTGAGACAACTTTTTTGAAATAAGAGAATAAATGAGCCTTTATAAAGTAAAATACAATAATGGTTCAGGCAAATAATTTATTAAAATCATCTCTAAATTAAGACTCCAAGAAAACAGCACAGTTCTGTTACTCTTGTGGTACCTGGCACCATTTTTTTTAAATTAGCTTCTCAACATCATTTGGAAGGAAACCATTCTGAGTAACATCATTAAAAACAGCTCTGATAATGCACAGTCTCTACTATGTATCATAAAGCAGGTATAAGCTATTTACATTCACAGAGGTATGACACAGTACTGTCCTACATCTATAATACTAGAGGATACAATTTGAAAGGCATTATTTGAGACTTGATTCTACTTTTCCAGCAGAGGGCCCAAAGATGTTATGAAACAGTTCTGTAAAGAAACACACCCTTAGATAGGATTTCCTTTCTCTAGCAGCACATTTCTAAGGATTCATTCTCTCCATGAACATCAGCTAAAAACCATTATTAAATAAATGAAAGAATGCCCCTAAAACAAAATCCTACAACCACTGAATTCATATGAAGATGACCTAGTGGAGGCAAGCAAGACTTCACCTTACCAACATGTCATCAAATGTTATGTTTGAATGATGAGACCTCCAAGGAAGGAAGGAGATGCCAAGTAGTGCTTCAAAATACAACATCATTTAAACAGAAGCAGAAGCCAAATGTTGCTCATTTGAATAAACTCAAGAACGCTGACATCATCATTTAATCATCTGCTCACTCATCCAGGAAGAAGGGAGATCAGTTATTACTGTACTTTATTGTGTTCAACCAAATTACCATGTTACAAAAATAACAAGCTCCCATAATAAAAAATAAGGCTCCTCTACCTAGCACCAGTTAGTATCATTTTACTTTCAAGCCCAGAAATGCCATAGACACATCCAAAGAACACAAGGGAGCAAAAAAAAAAAAAAAACAAAAAAACCCAAAACCACACCTGATACATCAATGGGATCACCCAGTGCCAGCTGTATTTTTTTTTTAAATGGAGTGTGCTGGATGTCTCTACAATTTTGTTCAAATGACTGCAGAACCTGGAAAAGCTGTTGCTGCTATTGTTGCATAACATACTGCTATTATTGGTCTTTTTGTATAAATATATATATATATATATATATATATATATACATATATATATGTGTGTGTGTGTGTGTGTGTGTGTGTGTGTGTGTGTGTGTGTGTGTGTATAATTTGAATTTATGGAAACTTTAGCTGTACTGTCAACTTTGGAAAAAAGTATCCCAGTTTACTGTGTTTAGTTGGCATTGTACAGAAATTAACAGCCATAATGGTCTAGAAATGTTGAACTTAATTTTTTTCTATTTGTACAGGGGTAATGCCCTCTATTAAATATGTAAGGTCTTATCTACATGGGTTTGTTTACAAAAACTAATAAAATATTCTCTAAATAAAAAGAAAGACTGCAAGATAAGGTTAAAATGTATTTAATCAAAGAATTGATATACACAACAACTAAGAAAACAATTAATTTTAATTTTGTTAATCAATTAGCAAGTAATTCTAAAACTCTATTAAAATATGTAATCAATGAGAGCAGGCAAACATCTGGCAGTTAATTGTCTGTTAATAATGTAAACAAGATAAAATAATTCCAGTTTTGTTCCCAACAAAGTGCACAACATTACAAATGCATGCAATTATTTTTTTCACAAGTAGTCAACAAAATTAAAAAGAAAGAGATTGAAAGCCAATTTGGGAAATAAGCAATCACATGTCATAGTACTATTTATACAAATATGCATACAACATCATTTTCAAAATATTAATAATTTGTAAAGTTCCTTTTTTAATAGCGTTGGTTGGGAAGATTATTTTAATTTTAGATTTAATATGTTGTGATATTTTTAATATAAGATATATTTTAAATTTTAAAATAGATTTGTATATGCATTCTTTATTGAAAATACTCTTCATTCAATATGTCATTTATTACTAATTTGCATTTCTCAGTCTTCTTTTACATAAATCAAATGCTGTGAATGGCCAGGCATTGGTGGCGCACGCCTTTAATCCCAGCACTCGGGAGGCAGAGGCAGGTGGATCTCTGTGAGTGAGTTCGAGACCAGCCTGGTCTACAAGAGCTAGTTCCAGGATAGCCTCCAAAGCCACAGAGAAACCCTATCTCGAAAAACAAAAAACAAAACAAAACAAACAAATGCTATGAATGTTGGATTAATTAATGAAACCACCAAGAGGGTCCCATGAACTTAGATTATGTAGTGGAGGTGTAGGTTTCTGAGTCTGTCAAAGTGCAGTCATAAAAATATACAAAGAAAAAACATGGATGCTCTCCCCTTGGATATGGAGTGCTGTCATTAAAAACTGGGCAAATGCTAGTGATTCCAGCATAGAACTGAACACATTTGCCACAGCAAACATTTGAAATTACCACAATAGTTTTAAATGGTTATTCATCTTAAATTTTCACAATATTCAAGTCAAACTGAGCTTACTTGTTAAAGGAATAAGGAATTGAGATAACTGATTTTTCTCCACAGAAGTTCCAATTCAGAGGTTGTGATGCACCTAATGTGCCTTTAATTCCTAGAATTTATAGGTAATTTCAGCAATTTCATTTGTTTCTTTGCTTGCCTTCTGCTAGCCGACTTCTGCCTTGATATTCCCTAGAGAGTAATTCCTCATGCATAAAATAGTTTCTGTTAATTATTACTTTAACCATACTGCCGAGAACTCCATGAGTGTTCTGTAAATCTAGCACAGTTTCATATTGTTATATAAAGTTATTGAATGAGTGTGGGCAAATACCATCTCAGCTGCTACAATGAATGTACTAACATCTCCACTGAGCATAGAAACTTCAAAGATTCACAGTTATTTTATTGAAGCTTAACTATACAGAGACAATTAAGGAAGAATTTGTCCAGATGGTCTGTTTCTTCAGATATTTTCTTTCTCATAACTTTTCAAATCAGTCAGAAAATTGTCTCCATCTTTCTGGCAGTAAGGACAGCATGTTACCAAGTGAAGAATTTAGTTCTAGTTCCTTTTTTTCCCCTTCAAAGCTGAGAATCAAAGTTCATTATAAGATATTGTCACTTCAGTAGAATGAAATCCTGAGCTCAAAGTAAAGGGCAATCTAGTAAGTAATAGGTTAGGAGTCCACGTATGAAGTTTGATTGAGGCAGTGTCTCTGGAGAAAGAATGGGCAATATTTATTACTCCGTATTACTTTCTTTCCTTCTCTATTTTAATGCAATCATTAAGGATATGGGTTGCAGAGACATATTACTTTCCAAAGTTAAGTAAATATTTAAGAACTGTCATTTAGTAAAATAAGAATTTATATTAATCAAAATAAGTCATTAATCTAAAATCAATAATGAAACTTTAAAGTTTGGAGACACTGTAATCTTCATTTTAATTGGTGGTTCTAGTGACAATTGAACATAAATTCTTCAATACTCCTTCAAGAAGAATACAATTTCCAACACATTTTAGCATCTTATGAAGGGGAGGAACTTTCCCCTAACACATATTCAGTTGGATGTTGGAATATTTTTGTTCAAGATAATACAAAATTATGGTCATAAACATCCAAGAAAATGTTTCCAAGAATTAATTCAAATCTTCTCTAGAATCAAATGTCTTTACTATTCTAAGATAGTGGAAAAAGTTTTTTTTTTTTTTATGGAAAAACAGGGAAGGCTTCCTGTGTATCTTAATTAGACGTTGCTAAAATGAAAGAACTGCATGAAAGCTACTAATAAACAGCATCCTCCCTGATGGGTTGGTGAGAAATCTTTGGTTTTCTTCACTTGGACCAAAATAGGAAGTGAAAGCATGTGTTAAAATTTTCTGACTTATAATCAGGATCCGGGTACTTTGGGCTGAATGTTGCATGTGGGTGCTAATCATACACAGTTGAAGCTTACCAATATAAGTTTATTTTATTAGCAATCCAATTATCGCTTTTATGCATTAGTTCTTCAAAAGAAACAAAGTTTAGCAATTTTTAAATTAAGCCCACATAGTCTTGGATCACCTTTAGTCTATCAAATCTTCCAATACATCTGAAAAAAAAAACAATCAAAAACCAAACAAATAAAAATACAACTTAACATTCTACTGGTTCCTGAGAAATGTCATAGAAGAAAGCCCGACATCACAGGCAAAGAGTTTTCTAGATCCACATAAAGATGAGGAAGACATCAATTAAAATGGAAGATTCATCAGTGTGTCCAACATACAGTGAATCAGTACAGTAGTAAACTTACCTACTAACAAAAATGCATTAAGATATTTGAACATTAACAGAAGTAACTCTTACTCTTATTTACATCACTGAAGTTTATATGTATGTGTCATGAGAGGAAGTAATGCTCACTTACAGTGTTCTTCATTACTAAAAATATTCAGATAATGAAAACCAAATTAAACCTCTTTTGTAGCTTCTTTATGCTGAAAAAATTGTCAGATTTGTGAATTCAGAGGTGAAATGGGAATCTCAGTATTACATTTTGCAATTATTTTATTTACACTCTAATAACTCTCTTTCAAATATGGGGTATATTCCTTTGCATTGGTCTATAAATGGCAGCCACTGCACACTGCACAATGGAAGTCTTTGGATGTTTTCTATATAAATCACATGGTCCTGGAACAATTACACAGAAGAGAATTGGTACCTCCATTGGATGTCTTGCTACTTCAGAGAAAAATGTTCCCAGGGTGAATAAATGGTGGTATGTCCCTGTTCAACATTAGAACATAAAAGTTATAACTTTGGGCTCCTGTGCCAAGAACACTAAAGTTTATTTTTACTACATTCCTCTAACAGTTCAACAACAGGTTTCATAGTTTGTTATACACAAGTCTAAGTAGATGAGGACCTGCAACAATAAGATGGGTTAACATCTTTCATAGACTCAATTAAGAACAAACTAGTGTTTACTCATTTGTCTTTGTATTAGTTTAAGGACAAATCACTTCATCTAGTGGAAGGGTATGCTATGTTGACAAGAAGGTAAATAATCCAAGACCTCACTCAATCCCAAATGTTCTGCTATTCATGGAAACCACCTAGTTTTCCTGATACTGGGAAAGCCAAGCAAGCTACCTTTCAAGGATTATAAGCTACACACTCATCCTTGAAATAACAGAAAACATTAATAATTCCTGTTTAAGTATTGTTAGTTGTTGAACTTTTTAATGTTTTAAGATCCAATTATAAAGCAAATAGTAGTTACCTGATTGCTTTTTATTTTATCTAATCCCATCAATATTTAATGGGTTTTTTATCTTTTTATAATGACAAATAAACAGATAACTATTGTAGGAAAAAATTTTTAATCCTTTCTTGAAATATTATTAGGAGATTAGGGAAGACAAAGCAAAACTCTAACACAAGGTTGACTTATCAAAAGTTGAGAAGAATTATTATGTGCTATTCAGTACATTTGCTAATATTTCTTAAAGATCTACCCTCAGAGATGACCAAGAAATGGGATTTGATATGGTGATATACAATTCATACCTGATGTCTGTCTTTCATTAGGATGAGGCTCATTTTTTTCATATTAGTACCAATAGAAACAGGCTCAAGTGTGAACTCCCAGGCTGCTGGATGGACGTCTTTTTTATAACCTTTGGCCACCTTAGTATGCCATGGCAGAACATGAAGATCCTGTTGTGTAGGTAATAAAATCTCAGTTTAATAAGCTGCAAAATTGGGAGATATGTCCATTCTCAATTATCTTGGAGCATGCACAGTGTGTGTGTGTGCCTGTGTGATTGTGTATGTGTTTCGTGTGCATGTTTATGTGTGTGTATGAAAGACAGACATTTACCTGATGGTAAGTGAATCACAGTTCGCAATATGAAAATGTTCTACTTTCACAAAAATGTTGAGGAAATTTAGAAATCAAACAGCTTTCAACATAAAATATTGACTATTTTTTAAATATTGTTTTACCATAAGCTTTCCTATATTTCCAAAATTGTAAAATTTCCCCCTTTCCTCGTACTTTAATTATCTGAACAGTATTATCTATTAACTGTAGTGTGTGTGTGTGTGAGTTGTGTCTGTCTGTCTGTCTGTCTGTCTGTCTTACTTGTTTGTTGTTATCTGTGTGTTACTTGTTTGTTGATATCTGATCAAAACAATTTAAGGAAGGAAGGTTTATTTTTAATTATAGTTCCTTAACTGAAGGGAAGTCATGATAGCATATAGAGATATTGGATACATTACATCTCTCAAGAATCTGAGAGTGTTAAGTGCTGGTCTCGCACTTAGGTCAATTCTCTCTAAGACCCCTGTTCATAGAATGTTATTAAGTAGCTTCTTAAGGTATAACATGATCTAAATAAATATTTACTGCTGTATCTATAAGCCTAGAGCCAGGGTAATTCTAGATTCTGTCAAACTGACATTCAAAACAACCATCATAGTTGTAACCTCTGTCAAGTTGACACAAGTTCATCACTTTTCACCACAAACATCCTCCTTTATTTCCCACAGATTCATGGTCATTCCCTCTTACAAAACGTACTTAATCTCATATCAAAACAACTCCATAGACTTTACCAGTTGCAATATTATTTTAAAACCAAGAATCCAAATCTAGTCTGAGTCTCAAGGCAATTGCTTAACTTTGAGGCTCATACAATTAAAAAAGTTATATATTTCCAATGGACAATGGTACCAAGTAAAATTTTCCATTATAAAAATGAAGAATTGAGAATACCAAAGAGTGATGAGACCAAAACAAGACTAGAGCTCAGCAGGCCCCTCCACACTGGAAAAAAAATAATCCGGCACCTCCTGCAAGTGATATAATCAACTCTGTGCCAGGTGCTTTAGTAGCCCTCTGCTGTAACGCTCCAGCCTGCAGCCCACAAGCACCTCTGGAGTTACATCCAGTATGTTCAGCTGCTTTCCTTGGCAGATGACTCTTTGTAACTTTCTAGGCCAAAGTTACAAAAATCTTCCACATCCCTCCTATAATCCAGTTCTAAATACCTAAGTATTAAAGAGTCAAGTTTATATAAATATTGTTCCCACTTATGTCTATCAATTTTCTTTATCACATGTTCTTCTCACTGGTTTGACAAAATACCTTTAGAAAGATTTAATGAAGGAAAGGTTTATTTTGGCACTGAGTGTGAAGATATATTCCAGCACAGAATTGAAATCATAAAGCTTGGGGCAGCCAGTCATTTTGCATCTATTGTGAGGAGACAACTGCTTAGCTCCCTTTCTTATTCTAGGTTTCCCACCCATCTAATGAAGCTAGGTATGTTCTGAATGGATCTTCTCCCGAAATGAGGACATTCTGTATAATCCATCGGGACATACATACTCCATTGCTCACTTATATAGATAAATCCTCACAGGCAATGCATGAGTGAATATTGTCTTCTGGGTGGTCCTAGGTCTTGTCAAGTTAAAAAAAAAAAACACTATTAGCCATAACAGTAAAAATATTCAGAAATATTCACTTACTTTTTAAAACCTAATCCAGTGATTCTGGAACAAATCAGGTAGACCCAGGTCACATAATAATATTTAGATGGAACAAGAATTGACCTGCATATTTCACTGGATATTAATATTAGTTTCATGCAAAATCTTTGTCATACGCACCTTTTTGCAATTATTTGTATTCATTTTTCCTTCCAGATAACTGAAGAAAACCTTGATTGTTTGACAGATAGTTCTCAGACTATTTCATCCCCACACCTGTTCTAGTGGGAAATATAAAGAGTAGATCAAGGCATTTCAATAGATATATCAGACTAGGCTAAAGCATAAAATCAGACAGAGGATTTTGTATATGTGTGACTGAATACAGTAAATAGTCAGGCTTCTACCTTGACTGAGTGTAGGATAAAATTATCCTGTATAATACACTCTTTGTTCCAACACTAGACCCCAATAAAGAGTAATATAATTGGATTTATTGACTCCTTGTTATCTTTATTACAGGGATAATGGGCTGACCTAGTAATAGCAAACAAAAAGCACAGCAAAAAATGAAGCAAAAAAAGAAAAAAAAATCAGAACAAACAAACAAACAAGAACAACCCAGACAAATCAAACAACTCATAGAACCACCTGCCTCTGGAAAACTCAACTGTAACTATAGAGAGGCTAAAGAATTCCTCAAAGGGACTGGAAAGATGGCACAGTCATTACCAAAAATATAAGAATTCCTCGAGGAACTTTGACTGGGGAAAACAAAGACTGGGAAGGCTGTGACTGTGCTGAAAAGGCAAGAACTGAGATGGTTTGAGGCAAAGGGTTACAAAGAAAGGAGAAAGACTATGGAGATCTGGGACTGCAGACAGAATGTGTCTAATGTCTGTCACAGGAAGAGTTGCAGAAGGCTACTTGGAGTCAGCTCCAGGCACTGAGGGAAAGGACAAAGCTGTAAGGCTCAACCTCAGGACCATTGTCATGGAGATGCAAGGGTGGATGCTAGGCAATGTGCCACAGTCTATTAGCAGTCACATCCATGACATTAGGAGCCAGCCAGGTTTCTGACCTCCTAAATTCAGTTACTAAAAGTGAAGAAGATATACTTTGTTTATTCATGAATTCCATCTGAAAAAGAACACAGTGACTTGGTACAACCAGCTTCTTAAAATAGATGGCAATTCCTTTGTTTTAGAATGTATTGAATATTAATAATGATAACCATAAACAGATAGTAGTTTTATTTCAGAAAGTCTATGGTTGATTTAGACATGAACGTGTACCAGTGTATAGAATCAGAAAGATAACTCACTGAGTGTAACAATACCCTTCTAGATTTAAACAACCCTAAATCAAAGCAACTTCGAATCTAAAGGCAAAGGAGGACAAATGAAAACCAATATACTGTCTTGTGAGAGAATTTCCTGTGGAGACATGTACACATGTGCTCACCCCAGAAAAGGAACTTAGGATAAATCAAATTGTACCAATGTCTGCCTTGGTGAACCACCAAGAGTTTATTAGGGTTAGTAAGGGGAAGATGGGTGAGGAAGTCCCTACAGAGGTAGAAATGACTGAAGGCAGCTGCATAACCAAAAGGCCACCCTAACCCATTGATGAGTTACAAAACTGTAACCTCAGAGGTCTGTTCAACTTGTAGCTGTTCTAGTAGTCTTGTAGCTATCCCCAGGACTATTGGGCAACTGTGACAGTCAGTTTCCTAAGGAGGGGAGTGTGTACTGCTTCTATTAGCGTGAGGAAAAGGATTTCCTGGAGGGTTTAAGTTTCAGCTTCTCTAGGCATGCAGACTTTGTTTACTTTCTGAATCTCATTAGAATTCCTCTCCTTCTTGGAGATAATGATTCAAATCATGGGAAAATGCCATAAAATTCACACCATGAATTTTTTGCCCTAGGGTAGTTTCATCAAAATTGCTGCCTTGGGAAAAGAAGCAATACCACTGGACAATAATTATTTTAGCATTTAATTTTTCTGAATTAATATGTTGGTAGTTGCAACATGTAAAATAAGTATAACCTAATTATAATTACTGGTGTTGTAATCATGAGATTTCATAATAAAATATTCTTTCCCCATATTGTTTTCTGAAAGAAACAAATTTTAGCATAGTTGATTCCTGGGACTCTAGAAAGTCTGAATGCCACAAAGGATTTTGCTTGCATTCTCTCCATGTTTCCAATCACTCGATCCACTGGCCTTGTAAAATTATCAGAATTCTCTAAGTGTTAAGCATCACACACTTGCTAGTTTCAGTTTTCTTTACATGTATTTCTCCCCCAGAGAACAAAGAACAAATGAAGTTTGGGGATTAACACTTGAAAGGCAGTGACAGCAGGAACTAGGAAGCATAATTCTGCCCATAAGATTTTTGTAAAGGGCTATACAAAGAAAGACATTAATTGATATTGAACGAAATTTATTTCTTCCCCTTAATATCTGAAAAATGCATTAAAATGTGATGAGTTTAACTACTTTGAATTAAGACCCTGTGCTAAATATGCTATTTTAAGATTACCAAATCAGGAAGAATTTGCAAGACACTGGTTATAATTACTTATGAGAACTATATTAAGATAAATAACACTAACTAGTATTATAAATAAATATTTAGAGAAAAATCACTGGATGCATATCTCTACATATTGAGTCATATCACAAAATCAATAAACACAAAGTTCACTATATATGGCAACAGTAATTCAAAACCATGGAAAAGTCTACTGGATTTGTTGGAGAAGTGACAACAGTCTACATGGTCTATATGGTAAATTGTAAGCCATGTTTCACAAGTATCAGAAACTCTCATATATGTGGAACAACATTAGCAGAACAGCACATCATAAAGACTAAATATTTTAGAGTTGTTAGTAGACATGACTTTCTTCAAAAATGAATAATCTATTTAACAATAACTTTTGCTGTACCTGTTATAATTCAATAATAACACATTAAACTTCATATTTGCTTATACCCAGTCAAGGTATAAAGGTTGTACAATTATTAAATTAACAACAAAATAAGTATGTCCAAACTTAGAATAGATACCATGAAAAAAGGATCAATGTAATTCCTTTCTCTTAATCTTTCTTAGTATAATAGTACAATTTCAAATAATTGAAGCTATTTGATATGAATTTTTTGAATTAGAAAATTAGTATCCCATGCCTAATTCTAGAGACTTGTTTTAGTACAATGGTAGGTTAGTCTTGGCCTACATGGAGTCTGTCCTTGCACAAGGCGCTTGACATGGCTTTAATGAGCTAGAATATTGGCTATGTTTACAACATTACCATGAAATTTCCTTAAAAGGCATCAAATATTAATGAATACACAGAGAAAACTTACTAACTTTTCTAGTAAATACCAGAATTTTGCCAAAGATATTCAGGCTAATAAAGCATGTCTAGTTCAAATATGAGCAATTTTTACAATAAATATGACTCCTGTTTTTCCAGAAATTTACTAATAGAGTGACTGTACTGGATATTGTATGAATTGTTGTGTAAGTTTGTTTAAACTTTTAGGGTGATAACTATAAGAAGGCAGGTCTTTTCACTATTTTTGTTTTAATAAATTTTTATTTAAATTGAAAACAATCTTATTTTATAGCAATGTAATGATAAATCTTTACTCCATCCACCTGAGCCCCAGAATAACACACAGATTCTTATATTAGTTTACAATGCTGCTGGCCATTTTACTATGATTTCTTATATGCTAGCTCAGTCTTAATTATCATAAATCTATATTTTATAAGACATATTTTATAAGACTTATCCTATTGAGGACACCTTCTCCTGGCATCCTCTTCCTGGGATCACATGGCAGTTCCAGAGCAGAAACCAAGAGGAAGAGGAATCCCAGGAGGACAATTTTCTGCTTATATTCTCAGTCAGTCTGCTATGTCACTTCCTGCCTAAACCAAAAGACTTACCTTTACTACATCTCCCAGAATCCTCCTTGACTCCTAGTCCTGTCCTAACTTGCTTCTTCGTTGACCAACAGTACTTTATTCAAAAACCAATACGATAAACATACACAGAAGGACATTCCCTATCATAGAAATCCCAGTTCCCTCTCACTCCCATTTCCCTCACCATAAAACATCCCATCCCACCCCCTATCTACTCTTTAGGGAGGGTGAGGCCCCTGATGCAAGAATCATCAAAGTGTGTCATGTCAATTAGGCCTTCCCCCCTTGTATCTATGCTGAGAGAGCTTCTCTACATAGGGAATGGACTCCAAAAGCCCATTCATGACCTAGGGATAAATACTGGTTCCACTGCCAGAGGCCCCATAGACCTTCATCTCACGCATGCTAGGCAAGTGCTTTATCAGCTGAGCTACACCTCCAACTCCCAAGAAGGCAGTTCTGTGTTTATTTAAATGAAAAGGGATAATTCTGCTTTCATATAGTTGTGCATTCAGCCATAAATAAACAATGGTGGTCAGTTTATCAGCCATACATTATTATTCTGTGAATCATGTATAATTACCAAAATTTGATCAACTTGTTTGTAAATCTCTTCATACATGTATGTTGAGTTTTCTCTTCTCTCCCATACCATGGATAAGATTTTAATCATTTCTTGTGTATGTAAAACAAATATAACACCTTTACCACATAATCTTTTTCTGAGTCCCTGCTTCATTGAGACTAGTTTACTTTAAAAATGGAGCTCCCATATGCATATTATCTGTTCTAACATATCTTGAATAAATTTAAAATAAAAATGTAGTCATTTTGTCTAAAATAATCTTCTAAAACAGTTGCATTAAATTTATTAATAATTTCAATACATTTTATATATAAAATGTGACAACCGAGCAATTGTCTGGTTTCCAAATTAACTGGGAGAATGTGATAGGTTGAATACTTGGTTTATGAGTTTTTAAGGTCCTTAGCTGTAATGATTAATTTGTGATAAAAACATAACACATGAAAACATGATAAAATATTTCATACAACATCCTCGCTTTGAAACTCAAGACAATATGATATTTCATGACCTCATTTGAAAGTTTAAAAATATACAAAAATAAGACCCCCAAACATAAAAGGTAGATTAAAACAAACTTTTGTCCCAAAGACATAGTGCTTACATTACCTAGGCTTCAGTACCTAGCAGACAGGAAGTAAAAAAAGGGGGGAGAATGGCTACAAAAGTGAGGGGAGAGGGAGGAAAAAGACACTTCCAGAATATGTGTGTGTGTGTGTGTGTGTGTGTGTGTGTGTGTGTGTGTGTGTGTGTGAGCATGTCAGCTGCCCATGCAAATTAAAAGAAGACTTCAAATCTTCTGGAACTGGAGTTACAGACATAGTTGTGCACACCACCAAGCCCAGGTTGTCTGAAAG
Source organism: Cricetulus griseus (assembly GCF_003668045.3). Taxonomy (NCBI): domain Eukaryota; kingdom Metazoa; phylum Chordata; class Mammalia; order Rodentia; family Cricetidae; genus Cricetulus; species Cricetulus griseus. The sequence goes on along the minus strand of NW_023276807.1, from coordinate 262,911,495 downwards.
GTCAGACAACTTATGCCCTGAACCATCTCTCTAGTTCCTGAATTTGTATTCTTATTTCAACAAATTGAGTCATTTGACACAATAGAGAATCTGAATCCTAAATATACCATTAATGATTGAAAATGTCTTCCTTGCCAAATTACATTTGTAATTATTAGTTATTAGTTAATTAATTTCTTTGCTACTACTCCCAAAAGACATTGCTAGCATCCTTTAAAAAGTTATCTCAGAGTTTGGTATTCCCATTATGAAGCTCAGATAAGTATTTGAACAGTTTCCAAAGAACAGCATAAAACAGTTTTCAACAAATCTTACTCATTTGGTTGCTAGAGAAAGTTTTTGTTTATGTCCAACATCATCTGTCTGGAAAGTGATATAAGCAGTCGATAACTGCAGAGACACTTAGATTCCTTAAGGAGAAGTATATTATTTTTAAATGCAGGAAGATCAAATGTAACCACTGAATGCAATCTACTACCTATTTTGTCTTTTTAAGTTACTAACATAAACTTCTATGAATAGGATCACTTTAATATATAGAACTAGATCGTGTATCATATATAATTCAGCTTAATATATGTTTTAATAACTTTTAAAACTATAACAGAAGTTATCTGGTTCTACACAGAGCTGAGAAGTACATAAAGATCCAAACTCTAGTATTTAAATTTAGAAAAGTTCCTGGGAAGTCTCCAGTTTAATTACTCAGTGCCACAGCAAGAAGCAGATTCCAGATCTTAGTCTTACATTACTATTTCTCCAACACCAATTGAATATTTCATTGCTCTGCATGGCATGAACTCTTGGGCCTGACTCTATGAAGACATAAGTGTAGAAATTGAGTTATTATTCCATATTAATTGCTAATCTTAGCCTTTGTATCTGGATAGCTTCAGAAAAACACTCATTTCAAGAAAAAATGACTATGATTAAAAGGAAACCCATCAATAAAAAGTTAAAAATCTAATCATTTATCTCACTGACGGAAGGACAACATTCATACCGACTAGTGATACTGTGAGCATTTCACTAGTGATACTAGTGACACATGTCCTCTCTGTTTCTGCTTCAACAAGGGAAGACCAGGTGCCTTCAAAGGGAATTCCTATCACATATTCCAATTATACTATCACATATTCCGATTATATATTACAAAATATGAATAATTGTAAAATATATTCCCATATTATTTTCATAAAAATGCAATTTAAACTGGTATTTATTACTTTGTGTTCACGATGTATGATTTATCTGTATGGGTGAGTGTGCATGTGTTTGTATAAATGTGATCCCACGTATGCCATAACAGACATGTTGAGGTCAGAAGACAACCTCAGACATTAGTCCTAACTTTCCCCCTTGTTTGGGGCATGGTCTCTTTTTTGTTCTTGTTCAGGTGCTATGACAATCTAGCACTCCTGTAAATTTCCAGGAATTCTTCCGTCTCTACCTCCTATCTACTTGTATAAGTGCTGGGATTGCAGAAATTGCTGTATACATTTGGTGTTTCTGTGGGTTTTGAGGTTTCATTCTCAAATCTTCATGCTTGCATGGCAAACATTTTTACCTACTAAACCTTTTATTTTCCATAATTTAAAATTTTAACATAGTCTATTCCTTTGATATATCCAGAAAGGAAAAATAAAATCTTATATGGTCCAGTTAACTTACTAGACTTTCATCTTCAATACACTACAGTAGTAAACTGTACTGTTCTTCACGTCTATATAACAGGATTTCTCATTGATGCTTCACTAGTATAGTCTGGCTTCTTTAACACCTGTGTAGCTAAATCTACTTCACTGACTTCCAGCGGCAACCTCAAGATTTGCTTTCCCTGTTGCTGATGACATTTCATCTTCTATTTTTTTAAAGCTCGCTAACTTTAAGTGTGTAATAATATTTTATTGATAGATTTTGTTAAACATAAAATATGAATAAGAACTCTAGGAGATAATTAGCAAAACATAGAAGGTCACTTCATAAAATTTATAAGAAATGTATATCATCCTACTTACTGTGAGAAAATGATGCAGGAAAAGTCTTGTCCTCAGAAACATAGGTAGAATCCTACTAATATGCTTATCTATTGCACATTAACCTGACGGGCTACCATAATATGCCCCATGTTTATAAGTATGCTCTAATTGCAATGTCTATAACTGTTCTCTTCAAATGTTAGTGTTGAGGTTTTATTTTTATGTACTAATGATATCAGTTCACCAAAGTTGCTGAGAAATTCATAATTTTGCACTGTGCCTGATACACCAAATGATGCTCAACACATTGGGATACAATGGTGAACAAAGCAAATCCCTATCACTATCATATATTAAGGTTACATAGAAAAGCACTGGAAGACAGACTGTTTTAACTGTGATGTCAGGAAAGTTTTCTTTGAAGAGATGGAAACTGAACAGAAATTGAATAAGGGAAGAATCCAGTTGTTCAGATATCTAGGGCATGAAAAGACAATAGAGTAAGGTGGGATATTTTATGAGAGCTGGATGGTGGCCAGAAGGACCTGAGTGACAAGAGGTAAAGAATGGAGAACTTAAAGTGAAATAAGGTTTGCTATGGTACTGGAGGAAAGATGGAGACAGAAAAGTTCATATATTTTTACAAAAGTTACTAATGATTAACATGGACATCTATTAACTACCTCATATTATTTATGTAATCTCAATAGAAATCATATAAGTTAGTATAATCTATGAACAGAAATCACATTTCATGATAGTAAAATGTATTCTGAAATGCATTATGAAATTCACCAACATGGTATTCATATTGCCATATCAAAGCAGAACAAGTATGAGGAAAATGAGAAATTATGCTTTATTCAATCAATCATGCCTACTAATATTCCATTGTATAGGAAGAAGCAATAGTTCTTGAAATACATTACAGGACTTTGAAAGATCACCAAGAGTCCTATCCACTCCTTCTATGGATCATACAAACCATAAACAAGTGGCTATGTAGGAGCTCTTCAGTGATCACCTGCCAGATATTTTCCCAAACAACTACCTAAGCAGAGCAGTTTCTGAGTCACCAGTTCTAATATAAAAACTAATAAGGACAATATGGAGAGAATCTAATATCTGCTCTCACAGTTGTTTCTCTGTCTGTGGTCATTAGACATTCTTTGTCTCTCCAAGGAATTCATCAGTCATGTATATTAGATATATAGACGTCATAAGTGTATATGTGTGTGTGTGTGTGTGTGCATGAGTAATATTCATATACATATTTATGTTTGCTCATGTGTCTATGGAAATCTACATGTTTTTTATGTACATAAGCATACTTTTCCTTTATAGGCTAACATGTGTTTAGTGTCCTGTCATGAAAGTCAATGAACAAAATACTTTGCCAGTCAGTATTTAAACCAAAAATCTGAGCAGCTGCAGGTGTAGCATGGTGGTCAAGAATTTGCTTGATATATACATCCCTAGGTGAAGTCATTAGCAACATACACACACACACACACACACACACACACACACACACACACACACCCTGACCCTTCTACAAAGGAAATTATAAGTCAAAAAAATAAAATAAGGAATTAAAAACAAAGCAAAATTGTAGTCCAAAAATGTAAACAAAATGCCTGACTATCAAAAAGTCTTTCACTGGAGTCAACGGGTATACATGAAAACTGCAACAACAAAGACAGAACTCACAAACAAGAAATGAGGCTTGTTTTTTAGAGTTGATAGAATTGGGAATAGTTAATGAGCTTCCTCTTTCTCTGATGAACACATTATTTAATGAATTATATTTTCAGTACTCTTGAAAACTCAGTAATCCTAGTTTGTAAGTGGTCTTTATATATTACTTCCTTTGTTTTAGGGTATCTTGTCACAAATATGGAAAGCTATTACTCTCCCAGAGACAGCATTAAAAGAAAAATGTGCACACTTGTTCAATAAGAAGGAAGAACAGGGGATTATCATGAAGGAAATGATATTTGAAATTGCCTCCGTAACTTTTTATAGAAACAGAAAATGTAATGTGGAAATATATTATGCTGCAGAATAATAAAACTCTACTTTATGCACTAGCCATAAATCAGGTGGAAATTGTCTTTGGGGTAATAATAAATATAAAAAGTTCAGTGAAGCACTATTTAACATTCACTTACAGCATAATTACTTTACACAGCTATTAGAAATGTCAATATCCTTACTATGAATTTCTATAAAATAACAGTACAAAGCCATTACAGATTTTTGTAATTATTATAGAAAAATAAAGAAAATGGATGTATTACCTCCTAGGTGGATGTGATTTTAAGTTCATCACCATGGTGTTGCAAGTGACCCTGCTTAGATTCCCCTTAGGGGAGGGGATGGGAAGAGGCAGCGCCAACATCTCAGGCACCGGGAGTCAGTGAGTAGCAGAGCATGCTTCAGACGCATTTATTAAAGATGTTAGGCCTAACTTTATATATCCTCCCAAGGACTCACTGGCTCAGGTGGCCAACTCTGCTATGTTGTCCTTTCCTCATTACTGTCTCCAGTCAGGTGTCTCTTTGTCAGCAATCTCTTGGCATAGAGTCACTTGGGTAGGATGGTTGGCAGTTTCTCCTACAGCGTGGTTCTCCTTTTTACATGGTTGGTCTTTCTTCAACCACCAAATACAGAATTTAACAAAACCCCATAGAAGTTGTGGCTAGATACATCACTTATACAGCATGCAGTTTATTACAAAAAGATGCTAACAACTAACCTTTTATAGCATCTCAAAGAAAGTCCTTGTCATTCCTGTTACCTAGTGCCTCAGAGTTCTATAGCACCGTCCTCCACATGAATCAAAATAAGATAACAACTAATTTAGCATTTTAAAATTGAAGAGATTGTAACAGATGTGAATGCACTCAATGCTCATTTTCCATTTTCTTTTAAGAAATCAATTTTATTATTATTAACAGCTCAAATTTAGTAAAAATTGATATTTCAAGTTTCCTCTTTTAATTATGGGGGACTTCTCTGGTAAGTAGTTGCAATCCTGTTTAAATAATTAATGAAATAAATGCATCCCCTGCACAATAATCAGCTCAAAAGTCCATTAAAATGCCATATATTTGGCAGATTAAAGACTTATTTTCTCATAGTCTGGAGACTTTGAAGTCCACGAAGGATGTGACCTCTTGTTACTGTAGGAGTTATAAAAGCCTCTCATGGTGTGCTTATTACACTGGTCACACACTAGGCATGAGAAGCTCTCTGACATCTCTTTTTGGAGACTTCAATTAATTAACTGATTGTAAGTATGAAAATTAATAGAAAAAAATAAAAGAATTCTAATATGTGCGAATCGCCAAACAAAACCTTAATAAACACTGAGTGGTGAGTGTTACTAAAATGATGAAATATAGCATCATTCACTATTATTAAAATCTAACATACCATACAAATACCAAAGGATAATACAGGAGAAAAAATGTGAAATTCAACCATTGTGGAGAATAGATTGCATGTTAGGTCTGGTAGAACAGGTTTCTAATAGTTTCCCTGGGTTTAAACATTAATAGTGTTGATGAGTTTCAGCATTAATGTTTATACCTGAGCTACAAACAAGATAGCACACAAATTCTAAAAAGTAATGCTGAGCCACTTTGGAGCTCATTAGGTCAACCAAAGTAGGTCAAAAGACAAAGCAGCCTCGGTTGCATGGCAAGAGCTAATGATTACATGGGAAATTAGAGCTAAACAAAAAGTCCATATTAACCTGCTTTGTAAACAAGGGAACCAGGAAACTCTACATGTTGAAAAACAATATCTAATTTAGGTACATGATTTTTTAATTGCTCTTTCCAGAGTCCTCCAGGAAGGATACAATTTGGGCCTTTTAGGCCACTCAGTTCTCGATGACCATTAATTACCAGAAATTGTATTTTGAGATACTCCTCCTCAAGCATGATATTCCAAAGATCAAAATTAGGTCATTTTGATAAACAGGTAACAGTCCTAGGTAACCGGCCCTGGAAATGACCAGTAAACTTGCCTAATCCTTGACCAATTTACCACTTTTTCATTATTTATATGTTCTCTACCAAATCAATATACATCTCATCCATGCTTATGGAAAACTACATATGTGTGACTAACTATAGCATATTAAGACCTGAAATAAATATTACATTGCATATTGCCTCAAAAGTTATTGATATCCTATTATTACTGAAGAATATTCATATGGAACAAGACTTCACCTTGACATTTAAATAACTCTAGCAATCAGAATTTGTGCTTTGTCTTCATGTTTTACTCACATAAGTTTTATTTGAATTAAAATTCATAAATATATGCTTGAAATGAATGCTTACTTATTAATATGTATTAAAGTAATTTCTAGAATCATGACCAAAAAGTCAAGGAGTTTAGTTAACAAACTGTTATGAGCACTATATGATAGAATTAACCCTTATATGACAGTTTGTTATAAGAAATCTTAAGTATCTGAGGAGTAGGATCTGTAGCCTTCTAAACATATGCCCCAGGAATGGCACATAAATCATATGGTAGATTTATTTATAGTTTCTAAACAATGTAGGCTGATGCTAGGTTAGAGAGAAGCTCTCTGAAAAGTGTCAGTGGCACCTCATTGCCACAGACAACAAACACACTTCTCATTGATCACAGACAGTTGGAACAGGTGCCTGAATGGAGACTTCACACCTATGTTCTACTCTCTTCCACAGAGGAAGGAACTATGGAAAGATCAACCTGGTCACCACCATAACCCCCAAATCCTCAACCTACAATGTGTGCTGCCTGCAAATATTCTGGGGCAATAGTAGCACAGAACTTGTGAGATTTGCCAACCAATATCTGGTTAAACTTGAGCCCCAAGCAATGAGAGGGAACCCATGTCCTACTCTGCCTGGTTGACCAGGAACCGGAGACCAGATAAACCAGAGACTTAGGGTAGAAGTGAACATGACTGCCTCTCCACTAACAAAAAACAACAATAAAATGATTCCTAAAGATGTTCTGCTACAGTCATAGATAGGAACCTCATCCAGTCGTCATCAGAGAGTCATCAGAGAGGCTTCCTTGAGTGATAGATGTGAGCAGGTAGTGAGACCCACAGACAGACATTAATTATATGGATCGAGAGAGACAGTATAATTTTGTAAGTTTCCTTTGGGATGCTTACCTTGATCTTCTGGGGCCCTCTTGGAAGAGGGGAAGGAGAGATTGTAGCGGTCAAAAGTTATAGGAGACACTTGGAGAACTAAGCTGGGCTCTCTGGCCACAGAGACTGAAGTTAGGAGCACTAGGTCTTCATGGTTCTGTACCCGGTCCTCTGTGATTATGTGATGGCTTATAGTTTGATGATTCTGTGGTATTCCTAACAATCAGAGTGGCTGTATCTCTTACACTTTTGGCCTGCTATTGGGTCTTACTCTTTGTCCTGTTTGGCTGTCCTCTCTTGGAAGCCTGCTTTTTACCGAAGAAGGAACCGGGGGAATAGATATAGGGGAGGTAGGAAATAGTGAGGAGCTGGTAGGCTTGGAGGCAGGGGAAACTGGTTAGGTGTATTGTATGAAAGGAGAATCGGCTTTCAATGCAAAATTTAAAAATGCAGTTGCAGTGAAACCAGTGCAAGCATTCCTGGTTCTCAGACTCTTTAACTTTAGAGTTAATCTGCCTCTTTTAAATTCTCCTTTCATTATTCTGGATACAGGGATTCTGATTTATGTTATTAAGGGAATGTATCTGTGGCTGCGCTCCGTGTTTACAAAAGGGGATTTTTGGCTTGTGATTATAGCTTCTGTTAGACAAAAGACCAGGCTGTACCATCCGGTCAATCTCTGGTGAGAGCCCCTGACACTTTTACAACATGATTGAAAAGAGGCAAGGGAAATAGAATATTACATTGGCAAGACACGTGTGATCAAGGAAATGTTAGTATCTGGGGAAGGTCAGGCTTGACCTTCAATGATAACCTACTGACTTGGAAACTGTGTAATTTCAGACTATATGACCTGCCCTAGAGCATATCATTTCTTAATCTATGAGTTTGAAGGCTTCAGAGCTTGACTAATATTTATGCACTAAACATTCATTATTAAAATGTCTTTCACCTCAGCAATATTACACTGCCTGTTGACTTTCATAGCTATGAGCCCTAGTTGGCATAACAAACCCAAGGCAGATTCAAAGACAGCTGACCTCGCCAAAACTATAGTCTCATTGACTGAAAATTCTAGTGGAGGATTTGAATAGAAGTAATAGAGACAAATATCAGATTACAAGGTACAAAAGAATTCACTTCATTTTAAGTGTTAGCTATATAAAACAATGTCAAAAATCCCCAACTAAGTAAACAGCGAAAATCAAGTACCAGAGATGAGGAAAGGGGGAGAGTGTGGGAACATCTGAGGTACTAATGATTCACAAAATTGGCAGGAAAGAGACAGGTACATAAAAAGTATCTTCGAGGAAAGAGAATGTGAGAAGACACAAAGCAATAATAAGTGTGAGACCTGCTTTATAAGCAGGGGGAGTCTGGAAGACTAGAGTTTCATGAGCCAGGTGTACCCAAGTTCTTCAGGTGTCAGCCACAGCAGCTTCAGAGGCTTGGAGAATGAGTTGGGCTTTTATTTAAAATGCAAAGAATTCACTAAATGTGTTTAAGTGTCCAATGGCATTATCTACTTCATAGTGTCTGTTTTCATTTAATTATACTGGCAACTCTTTGCAAATTGGACAACAAGCATTTAAGGACAGAACCACAAAGAATGGCTAGAAGACTATGGAGTAAATAGAACTTCCCAAATGTCAGATTAGGTGTACATATATATCCTAAATATTTCTTTTTTTGTTCAAAAAGCATGGAGTCCAAACTCAAAATGGATTCTGTGAAGACAAAATTATGGTCTGTTCATAAATCCAGGAAGCCAACAGTAAATTCTGACAGGCTGTGAGGGTGTAATAGTAAGGGAGATGATCTCCAACAGCCTATGGTTTAACTGACCGTGCAATTCCTTCATCAGTGAGCTTTATAAGGTGCTTAAGCTTAAAGAACCCATTGGTGTTTAGTGAAGGAAGATGATCACCTATTAAGTGGCCACTTTAGCCAGGTGTGCACTAAAAGTTATTTATGCTTTTTGAATTAGATGTCTAATTAGTTTCTCATTTAAGTGTTCAGTAGATCCAATTGCAGTTGATACCTATCTAGTAAAACGTTTCCAGTATTGGATACTGAGCTATCTTTCTTGTTATTGACAGTTGCTTATCTATATTCCCCTCCTGGCCTCTTTTCACCATTACCCTGGATCATATTTGTCTACCTAATTTTAGCATGATTAAAATGATACAGCTTTTAAAATCATACAGCTTTTAGAGGAAAACGGAAGATTATAAGTGAATGTAAAATTACTGTTTTCAAGAACAGCCCTCCGTAGATTGGTTCTTTAGAAAGATAGCGTGGAAGCTATGCACTTTGCCCCTGAGCATCAGTCCCATCAACTAGTTCATGACCTAGACAAGTCATTCATATTTACCTATATCGACTTTCTTACAAAGAGAAGGAAAGGAAGATGAAATTAATATCTTTATTTTTCCTTTTTGGAATTGATAAATGGATGGAAAACAATTTTTATGCCTAAAAAGACACCCAATGTTTGTATGCCAACATTTGAAGCCTCTTTTACAAGTAAAGCAAGGTAATTGTTAAAGAAATAGGATGGATTTTTCAAAACTTAGAGGCATTGGGGATGACTGCCTTCTAAAATTCTTTTTTTAAAAGATTTGTTGAATACATACATACATATATACAATGTCATTTACTCAAATCCCTTCTCCACTCCACTCCCCTTCCAACTCTTCCCAGAAACCTTGCATGGTCTCTCTTCTTTTTAATGCCATGGATTATTTTCATTTTTATAGTCCACTGAACCCAGTTTGAAATCCATTATGAACAGGAGTATAGGTTCATGGGCTAGAGCATGGACAATTTACGAGGTTTTTCTGAAGAAAACTGTATCTATCTCCCTTTCTATTCATCATGAACTACATTTAAATGAAAGTATCTCCTTAGGTAGTGGTGAAGTCTTCTATGCCACCCCTTAGCCATGCTGAAGTTTATCTGAGATTCTTCTATAAGTGAGGATGTTTACAAAAGTTGTAGTAAAATTATAATATATACCCTTGTAAATACTAATTTGGTATAAGTTCACAGTATTCTTGGAAATGGTCATAGAAATAAATGGTTATTAGGACCATCAAAAACTGATGAATAGCAGTACTACTTGCTTGGATACTAGTATTGGCACTAATTTCACAGAAAGTCTTGTGTTCCTGTTACTATAAATCTTTCTGCCAAAAGCTGCCTGAGCCCCACAGCCATGTGTGAGCTTTACACCAGCCGCTCACCCGAGTTAGGGCCGAAATGAATGCACAGAGAGACTTGTATTAGGTACAATGACACTTGGCCAATGACTAGGATTCTCATCTGTTAGCTCAGTCTTAACTATCATAAACCTATATATTTTATAAGACTTATCTATTGGATGCCTTATTGGCGTCCCTCCTTGCCAGTGGATCACATTGTGCCGCTGGAGCAGGAAGGGAAAAAAGAGGGTGCTTCCTGTTTCTCCTTCTTTAAATATGAGTCTCCTTGCTTTGTCACGTCCTGCCTGGATCACCACTTCTCTACTACATTTCCAGAATCCTCTTTGACTCCTAGTCCCATCTAACTTGCTGTCTCATTGGTCAAACAGTATTTTATTTAACAATCAATAAGATAAATACACAGAGAAATACTTCCCCCATCATCTCCTCTTTACGTAACAGAATGATGTCATTGAGCAGGATGACTCCATATCACAAGGTTCCCAGAGAAAGAGGGAAACCTGCTGCCACAACCTGCCCTGTCAGGCTGCTGAGAGGCATCGAAGCAGCTTCCATATGCTCGAACCATCCCGGTGCTTCTAGGGTTTAGACTCGGCACTTCCATATGATAAAGACAGATCCAGATAAAGAAAAACCTCTAAAGGTTTACACTGTGTTTAAAAATATATGTAGGCTTGTGAGAGAAGGAAGCAGAGGCAGGCAGATTTCCACAGAGAAACCCTGTCTCGGAGAAAAAAGAAACAAAAGAAAGTAAAAATAAAGTAATAAAAAGCCACATAAAGTTGGAAAATACACAGAGAGTCTGGATACTATATGCCATATTGTTGTCTTTAAATTATTTGTTTGCCGAGGAAAGACTTACTGCTACTAAAATACATTTAATTATAAAGGCTACTAAATCAATCCAACTTATACATTTTAAAAATGTTCTAACTTCAAAATTTAAGGTTAAGGACAGGCTACTTAGAAATAAAGGTTTTGCTTGTATTTCCACAGAAAATGAAAAGCTATGGATTCCTTCCAAACTAATATGGTTTGATCAAGCAAGACCCACTGAAGCTGAAATGATACAGCCTTACAACTACAAAAACAAGGAATGTTCGTTTTTATCTAGATCCTCAACACCTTATGCTGTCACGTGTATAATTGATCTTAGCTATACTGTGATAGGTGTGCGATGGAATCTCAAAGTAGTTTTCATTTACATATCCATAGTGGCTAAGGGTGCTGAACATTTCTTTGAGTGTTTCCCAGACTTTTGAGATTCCTCTCTTGCTAATTCTGTTTGGTTCTTAATTTTCTGATTGGTTTATTTGCTTTTTCTTGTTGTTTGTTTCTTTGTTTTTTTGTTTTTTTGTTTTTTGTTTGTTTGTTTGTTTTTTGACATCTAGTTCTAGGTATCAGTCCTGTATCTGATATGGAGTTGGTAAAGCTATTTTGCCATTCTGTTTGAATAAGAGTGTCCTTGGCCTCAGAGAATGTTTTAAGTTTCACAAGGTCCCACATGTTTTGATCTGAGGTCTTAAAATATTGTTCTGTTCAGAAGAATGTCTCCTGTACAAACATGTCCAAAGCTATATCTCAGTTTCTATTCTATCATTTTCAGTGTATCTGGATTCATGCTGAGGATTCCGATACGTTTGCTCTTGTTTTATGTGCAGAGTGATAAAGATGGATCTATTTGCATTCTTCTATTTGCCTACATTCAGTTTGGCCAGCACAACGTGTTGAAGATGCTGTGCATTTTTATTCCAGTGTGCATTTCTAGCTTCTTTATCAAAAATAAGTATTCATATTTGTGTAGATTTATGTCTGGGTCTTCAATTAAATTCTTTTGATCAATATATCTGTTTTTATGCCAGTGCTATGTGATTTTTACTACTATAGCTCTTTGGTGTTGTGAAATATTATCTTAAGGAGTGTTGCATTGTTTATGCTGTGAAACATTTATTTAATGATGCAATGATATACTGCATTCTTTTATGTTGCATTTCTTTAACTCTGTAAAGCTCTGTTACTTCACTTGTCTAAAACACCTGATTGGTTTAATAAAGAGCTGATAGGAATGCAAGGAAAAGGCTAGGTAAGCTAGTAGGCAGAGAGAATAAACAGAAGGGGGAAGAGAGAAAAAAAGATCAGTGAATAAGAAGTGGAGAGGAGGAAGAAAAGGACAAGCCACGCAGCCACAAAGCCAACCACAGAGTTACAGTAAAAGTAATATATGCAGAAGTAAGAAACTAACCAATCTAAGGTCAGGCATTCATAAGTAATAATAAACGTCCATGTGTGAACTTTGTTAGAGCTAGGTGGTGTTCCCCCCAAAGAGAAAAGAATAAGAGTAGAAACCTGCAACAATACTGTGGTACAACTTGAAGTCAAGAATAGTGGGACATTCAGAGTACTTTGTATTGTTTATCATTATTTTAGCTATCCTGTGTTTTTTGATTTCCATATGAAATTTAGAATAGCTCTTTAAAGGCTTATAAAAATTATATTAGAATTCAGATGGGAATGGCATAAAATCTGTAGATAGCCTTTGGTAAGCTGGCCGTTTTTACTGTGTTAAGCTTACTGAGCAGCAGTGGATAGGACATCTGCTTTCTATTCTCAGCTGAGTGATGACAACTTAGCAAGAAGCACAAGAGACCTTCCACAGGCTTGTGTTCTTATGACAGTTTCAATGAGGAAGTTCTAGTACTCAGAAAGTCTTAATCATGATGGTTATCCCTTTCTTTCTCTCATCTTTCCATTTGTTCTTGGTGTTGCTGTCTGTGGATATGTCCCTGTTGTATTAAAGCAAATATTTAGGCACCTTGACTACAGACCCATAGGTACTGCATGTGAACCACATACACTCAAAATGACAAAGTAAAGCAAAGTGACCATAAGCATATTTTTATTGTTTGAGGCTTTGTGTGAGTGTTCTGAGAAAGAGACATGCTAGCAATGTCATAGTGACCAGAGCACTTTTTGAGGACTATCTTCTGCAAAGGATTTTGAGGGTCTTTGCATGCATTTCTCTGTCTCTCCAAGAGCATATTCTCATCTTGTAAGAAAACTGAATAATAGAGAGATACTTGGAAGCTTGCATGAATAATTAAAATTCAAGCAGATTGGTTGAGAGTCGTCATATGTTGTGTTTCTTTCTCATTACAAAAGAAGAGACATTTATATTATTTCAGTTAGTTTCATTTAGTTAACATGTTAATTATACAAAACTAATTGCAAAATGAATTAATGAAAACATCTGGACCTAAACACCAGTGCATCTTTAGTCCTGGTCTTAAATTCTCAGAAATGATATCAGAATTTACATTCTAAATCTTTAGGATGATAAGCGTTGAAAGCTCCAGAAAAAATAAAAAATCTTGGCCAGGCATTGGTGGTACATCCCTTTAATCCCAGCGCTTGGGAGGCAGAGGCAGGCAGATCTCTGTGAGATTGAGGCCAGCCTGGTCTCCAGAGAAGTGCCATGATAGGCTCCAAAGCTACACAGAGAAACCCTGACTCGAATAAATAAATAAATAAATAAATAAATAAATAATAAAAAACCTTAACTCAGAAAAATATTGAGGAAGTATCTCTATAAAGTATAAAGAACATTCCTATGTTTGTATTCTCCACCAGACATTTTTTATATACTTATCACCTGTACCTTACTCAGTTAATCCAAATCACATTCTTCCCCAGCACACGTTCAATGTCATTTGACATTACTTTCTCTGTTTTCAAAGTTCCAGTAATGCCAACATCAAGACCATGTTTTTCAGAAAGGATATATATATATATATATATATATATATATATATATATATTACCTGGCAGGTACATATGTGAAGACACATGCATAACACACACACACACACACACACACACACACACACACACACACACACACGGCTTGATCTATAAAACAGAAACTCATTTTAACCTCTTCTCTTTGGCTTCAATTCATGACTGAATGCATTATTTTAGGAAAGAAATATTATATGAAAGGTAGAGAACTCTGTAACACACTTTGAAGAGCAGAATTTGCTCTTACTGATATAGATGCTATTCCTAGAGTTATCAATGAATAACTTTTGCTTTGGATTATAAGATTGTCCCTGTAACTACTCAGTTATGGATGATACAAAAATTTGGTTGACTTTAACCGCTACTGCTGAACTATTGGCTATGGAAACATTCTGTAAAAAGCAGAGTCATTGTCTTCAATTATGCACCCATTTCTTGAGCCTAAGAAGCCATAACAAACTAAACCTAGAGTCACACATAAAGCTTTAGTTAAACTCAATATGTCACAAAACAAATAACAATATGAAGTATCAATTTGCAGGAACAGTAAGCACAGACAGGGTAAAGGAGTCTAGATAGAGTGAGGCACAAAAGTTAATCAGTATGTTCTGTGCAAACATATTAAATTTTCTCAGAACAAAATTTAGCAATACAATATAATTTTAACACTAAGGAACATTTAAAAACTCATCTTCTTAAATGATAGCATTTGAATAATTTTTAGCAGTAGAGTGATCTTGCAGAACTGAATCACACACAGTAACATGTTTTGAAAAGGGTCTCAGAAACTAAGAATTACAGAACATTTAACACATTAATTGGAAGTAGAAATAACACAGAGAACTTCTGAATAATTATTCATGTGAGTGATCCTGTTTCCTGCTCATTTTCCTGTAAAATCCAAGTCATTGATACAAGACAAAGCAATCTTGAGTCAACTATCTTGTCAGATACTGAAGAGACTGGTTAATGACACTGAGAATCATTGAGTTTTATGTTTTGATGCTACATCAAATTCTTTTACACTGCTGGCTAGTGCATGCAGATATGCTCACATTCTATATGACCATAACTCACAGTATGACAAACAGTTCAACTTGGGGTTGCTTGCTCCTCAAGTACGAATCAGCTACAGAGAATGACCAAGATGGATGTTTCGCACAAAAGAATTCTAAGTATGTGAATTTGTTTTATTTGTTTGTTTTTTCATGAATGTCTCCTGTTTGAAGAGATACATTGTAGTTCCCTATCAACATGTCATCATTTGTATTCAATATTTTTATGTTAGCACTATTGGGAAAAGACTTTATGTCTATTTTCCAAGGCATGTTCAACAAAAACATCCTTGAGGACAAAATAAATTCTGACTATTCCTGTGTCTGCATAAGACCCATGGAAGATAGGCTCACTTTATGCACCATGTTCTCCAGCTTCTGTGCCCTCACCTGGGGTGAAGTTTCTTTCCTTTCTTTGTTAACCATGGAGTTTTCCTAAGTGAAATACTTGGCTTTTCTTAAAATCATTTTGAATGCCTCTCATTGGGTTCAGATATCTGAATGAGGATTTTATAAGTGTTTACTGTGTGCTTGTTTCTGGGCAAGTTGTTCCAGGGTATATTTTAAAGTAAGAGTTATGCTTTTCTTCTGAATAATTTGTGTTGCATGAAGTGTTAATTTTTTTCATTACTCTCAGAATTACCTACAAGATGCTAAGTCGTCAGTAATTTTATTCAATCATGCCTTAGTTTGTGTTGTTTTCTTTGTTCTTGCCTGGACCTGCAAACTTGATTTCCAAGTACTAGTGAACAATTAGGTCCTCTCAATGTATGGTATTAATTTTTTCATAAATATGTTAATTATTTTCCTTATATGCATATAATTCTTGCCTTTAATTTACAGATAAGGGTTCATTAATGTATACTTATAGATAAATTGTAATAAATAATTAGATATTGTTGAGGTGTGTGTGTGTGTGTGTGTGTTTGGTGTGTGTTTGAGAGAGAGAGAGAGAGAGAGAGAGAGAGAGAGAGAGAGAGAGAGAGAGAGAAAGGGACAGAAAAATACACAGAGAGACACACAGAGAGAGGATTGTATTCCACAAGCCATAAGCCAAATGCAGTTTGTTTCCTGATTTTGTAAGTAAATCCATATGTATTCATAGATGCTCTTTTGCTACAATGGAATTGACTAATATTAAGATAGATACCTGTATTGTCCACAAAGCTAATTTCTTTTCTGAACTTTGACAGAAAACTCTTCTTTGAACCTTGCTGTAATTCTCACAGTTGAAACTGAACAGGCATGACTTCCTTTCTGAATTTAGAGGTTTGCCTGAAGCTTATTTTTATGCTCCAAGACCATTATAATTCATGCTATTTTTAACTATGATAATGTTTTTGTGTTTGGGTGGGCTTGAGTTTTTATTATTTCTAAACCTTATACCAACTATTTTTCCTTGTTTTTTTCAAATATCTATTATTAAATAGTATAGTTTCACTAAGTGTATTAGGGGTAGTTGTGTCTGTGTCTTTAGCTGTTAGACTTCCAGAGGTGGGCTGAAATTTTCTTTATGGTCTCTTTTTCTTAAGCTCCCCTAGGTGTGACTGTCAGTTAACCTCCTATCACTTGCAGGATGTGGCGCTCTCGGCTCCAGCACCAGGTCTGCAAAATGCTTCCATACTCTCTTTCATACACATAATGGAATGAACCTCTGAAACTGTAAATGAGTCACTCTCAATTAAATGTTTCCTTTATAAGAGTTGCTGAGGTCATAGTGTCTCTTCACAGCAGTAGTAAACCCTAAGACAGTAAGAATATCAATCACTGTAGTAAATCAGAAGGAACAAATAAATAGAGTGGATCCAAGTTTGAAGCTTTGAATTTCAAGGCATGGTGTCAACTCTATTGTAGATGGAGTTCTTTCCCAACCAGTCTCACAGCAGTTCAGCCCAAAATAAACACACAGAGACTTATATTAATTTTAAACTGTTTGGCCAATGGCTCGGGCTTCTTATTGGATAGCTCTCTCTAGATTATTAAACCATATCTATTAATCTGTGTATTTCCATGTGATTTTGGCTTACCAGAGAATACTCTAGCATGTTACTCCTTTGGCAGCTACATGGCTTGTCCCTAGAAGCTTCTGTCTGCCTCCTTCCTCAAGAATTCTCCTCATCTGGTAGCCCCACCTATACTTCTTGCTTGGCTCCTGACAATTCAATCTTTTATTCATCAACAAATAAGAGAAACATATATGCAGAACGACATCCCCATCATCTCCTTTCTGTCTAAATGAAAAGAAAGGTTTTAACTTTATCATAGTTAAACTACAAATAACAAGACAGTTATAAGCAAGAACTATAGTTACAAATATTTAGACCATTACCATTTGGCAAAATTTAAAGAAAATGTTCAATCTTCTATCTTGTAAGTCTCAACTTTTATGTGTAACTTATCTTGCATTATAACTAAGGAAAGACAGAAACATCTCTCTGCCTGGAAAGTCACAGAAAGTTCTTGTGTAAAGTTGGGGCATCCATTTTCAGCCCATGGGTCACAGTGTGTCTGGCAAACTTCTCAGTGAAGCAGGAAATTTAAAACTGTCCTGCCTGTGTTGGTAGTTTGTCAGTCACTTTTTTCTGTGTCCCGAAGAATGTCTGGCAGACTCTTCCATGAAGTAGAAACCCTGCATGACTGTCCCATTTTGTTTGGACAAATTCAGCAGTCACTTTCCTGTGGGGCCTTCATTCCCAGTTTATACAGCATACAGACAAACAGTTAAGACAAGAGAGTTTTCTTGCCCAAATGGCAATTTCTTCCACATTGAAAGCAAATTCCATATCAAGTTTCTTCCATGCCCATCTTCTTTCCTGACTTAATTGGTGTTGCCAGGAGAAGTTGTGTCTTATTGTCATGAAAACCCTAATAAATCATTTTAAATCCTAATAAATCATTTTAACTGTCATATGTGAAAGGTTTTGAAGACTATCTATTCAGTTGAAATATATCTCTATATATTTAGAAAAACTAGCTAACATAATCATGTTTTGACTATTATAATTTGCTGTCTATAATCTCTATTTGATTATACATTACACATTTTAAAAGCTGTATGTATACAATATCTAAGCAAGAATAAAAATATACTTATAACAAAATTGAACTTAAATTTGTATCAATAAACCAAAATCCATACCAATGCAAAGTATTCATTTCTATATCATATTCCCCTTTTTCTACAGAAAGAATTGACTGTGATCATTACCTATTTATACCCAACCCTGTTTAAATGAAAATAAACATTTATAGACAATATTTGAAAATGTGGGCATAGTTCTCTCCAAACTGCTTCCTGCTGTTTGAGGACACTGATAATACCAAGGGGACCTGTAGAAAACGCAGAAACCTGGCCAGTTCCTGGCTGTAGTATTCTGAGGCTGCATGCACTCAGATATTTGGATATTGGATCACCTGGGCCACTGATTCAGGGGGTTTTGCTTGATCAAACCATATTATTCTGGAAGGAATCCACAGGTTTTCATTTTCAGTGGAAACAAAAGCAGGATCTATTTTTCCAAAGTAACATGTCCTTAGACTTAAATTTGCACCTAGGTCCTCCTCCAACTGATGTGAGAGACTTTAATGGTCCCCCATGGAAGGTGAAGCCTTCCATGGAGAGTGGGTGGGGGATGGGATGTGGGGATTGGTGGGATGGGAGTGAGCGGGAACAGGGATTGATATGTAAAAGAAGATTGTTTCTAAATTAAACAAATAAATTAAAAAAATAAAGTCAAGGCATCTTCAATACATATAAATTGTATTAATCCAGAAGCATTTATAATCAGTCTTTTATCAGATGTTGCTCTTTCCGCAGCAAACAATTAAACAAAAGCACAATAACATACAGTATCCAGACTCACTGTGTATTTTCCATCTTTATGTGGCTTTTTTTTTTTTTTTTGTATTCCATTTCCTTTTCTTTTCTTTTTTTGAACTCACTCTGGAGACTAGGATGGCTTTTAATTCACAGAGATTCACCTGCCTCTGCCTCCTGAGTGCAGGGATTAAAGGTGTGCAGCACCACTGCCTGACTGACCATGATCTTTTATCTGCTAGCCATCATTGCTAAGATTTAATGTGGCCATTTTGGTTGCTGGTTCCAAACAGTTAGGCTTTCCAACATAGTGGGGTATATTTACCACCAGCTCTGGGAGCTGTGTTCACCTCCTCCAGCCTCTATTCTGTCCTATGTCGCCTTCAAGCAGCTTGTCGCACACTGCCCATAAACCTTTTTCATCTGTAAGAGTAAAAAGGTAAATCTACAATGCAGCATGCTATGTGGCTTGGCGACAAGGCCTCTGTGTGTACTGTGGGAATCTGCCAAGCTGTGCTCAAGTCCTACTGCCACAGAATCTCTGCACCATGGGCTGTGTGAGGCTGTGAAACTAAGAAGCCCACTGTAGTTCTGTTTTATGTGGAAATTCTTGCCCCATGTTGGGGTGCCATTTGTAGAGACTTTTTTTCCTTACCTGGTCCTGCTGCTGTTTAGCCCCAAATAAACACACAGAGACTTATATTAATTATAAACTGTTTCGCCATTGGCTCCAGCTTTTTATTAGCTAGATCTCTTTTAATTATTAACCCATTTTTATTAATCTGTTTACCTCCATTTGGTTACATCTTACCAGAGAATATTCCCGCATGTTACCTCTTCAGCCGCTACATGGCATCTCCCTGTTAGCTTCTCTCTGCCTCCTCCCTCCAGAATTCTCCTCATCTGGTAGCCCCACCTATGCTTCCTGACTGGCTAATGGACAATTAGTGTTTTATACATCAATAATAGATCCACCTCTTACCCAATGCTATTGTCACACAAGTTCAATCAACATTTGTGCCTTACTTTTTCTCAATGAATCCTAGCATGGAAATTAATTTCATGTTTCGCCATTGTAAATAATGTTAGCTTTCTTGTCACATTTCCAGTTCATTATTGGAAAGATTCTTCACTGTTTTTACACAAATTTGGTTGGCCATCTATCGGAGCACATGTTGCATTGAAATAAAAATGTATTATAGTTATTGTTAGTGAATACAATTGGGTTCAGGTCACAATATCCTAGAGTCCCTATATATATCTATAATATATTCAATATAATGCTTATAACAATTTTTAATTTAAGAAAATTGATTCTGTATACCAAATTATGAAAGACTAAAGTCAGAAAAAATTGTCATCCTCCAATATATAATAGGGATAATAACAATACTCTAAGCCCCTAATTTCTCACCAGGGGAAACCATTTAATTTTGTTTAGTTGTATGATTTTATATGTAGCTTGATAAACATATCAGATCCTTTGCCAAAGTTTTTATGTTTATTGATTTATTATAACAACTTTTTAAAATAGTAATTACTGCATTTTTTCAATCAGGTATATTAAAAGGTAATAAATCACATTTGGGAATAAATTTCATTCTTCTAGGTACTCAATTAAAAAATCAGTTTACAAAGCTATGGTGTTCTCTATAGGCTATACCTAATTTTCATATCTTCTGTCTCTGAGGGAGACCGAAAGAGGATGCCACAAAAGTGGAAGAAGCATATACCCTGAAAAGACAACAGAGTCTAATAAAATGTTGTTGCCTTTAAGACAGCTGCCTTTACTGTGTTATTGGCCATACTGTGCATCTCATTTTGTAGCTGCTGATTGAACACCCTAATAAATTGTTGTATCAGAATGTCAGCTTGGATTGCTGCAATGCACCCTTTATAGGAATTGGATCAATTTTAGCATCACATGCCTAAAGCTACAGTTGGGAAAAAATGGTCCCATGTAATAGATCTGTCATTTTTTCATTCTGGTTCAAAGCTATGTAATTTTCTTTATCAACATCAATTATCTTTCAAAAGCTGTCAAACATGTTCCTTCATATTTTTTATGCAGGCAGACAATAAAAATATGAAATACAATTTTTAAAGATAGATAAGTTATCAAAGCTGAAATACCTTTGAATCAAATCTTTCTTCTGTAACATGATGAGTTTCAAAATCCCAGTGGAGTTTTGTAAGGAGCATTCATTAATTCTTACTGGGAGGATGTCAAACACTGAGTATGACTTTCTCTCTTTTGCTTTGTTTTCTTTTTGGTTGACACTGTGCAATACAGTCTTAGACTAAGCTACACAAATTAGCATGGGCCACATCTCATAATGCAGAATGGAAGGGGGGTCTCTTGATAAGAACCCTATGGCTGTTCTTTTACATTTTCAAATTTGAAGAATACATTAGGGTTCAGGAAGTAATTTTAAACAGGAGGTGAGTTAGGCAGTTAAAATTATAGACAGCAAATGGACTTGGGAAATTTTCCTATGAAGTCGATATATGTCTTAAAGCATCAACCTCATGAAATCTTCAGAAAGATTTTACAGTGTATAGCAAGGGGACACATAATACCTTCAAACTTTAATGGAAAGAAAACAGTCCCCAATTCTGACAGCAATCTGGAGAAGATTTCTATCTATTAAGAAAGTCACATACTGTTCCTAAATGGTTTGAGAAATCTTACAAAGATGCATAAAATGAAATGATAAGAGCACCATTTTGGAAAAAAAAAATCCCTGGGAACAAATTAATCTCCAAAAGGAATAAAAATATGCCATAATAACTCACAAAGTTAGGCAAATTCTGCCCCAGGATCTGCAGGCAGACTGAATCAGTCCCTGAGGACCCTGGGATCCTGTCTCTGCTGAGATTGCTGGGTCATCCCAGCCCCCACAGAGTGCAGAGAGTCCAGATATGACCTGATTCAGCCCCTAACTTGGGCTCAACTTCTGCCTGCCCACCCTGGCAAATCCTGCTCCAGGATCTGCAGGCAGACTGAATCCCTGAGGGCCCTGGGATCCTGACTCGCTGAGTTCACTGGGCTACTCTGGGCCCCACAGAGTGCAGAAAGTCCAGAGGTGAGCTGATTCTGCCCCTAACTTGGGCCCAAGTTCCATCTGCCCACCTTGGCAAACCCTGCCCCGGAATCTTCTACAGGATGACTCGATACCTGAGGACCAAGTAACCCAGAGTCTGCTGACATCTCTGAACAAGTGCTGCTCTCACCCACCTGGAGAGCAAGTGCCTCAGAACTGCCTTTACCCAACTTGAAACCCATCAGTGTATCAAAGTCAATTACACACACCTGAAGAGAACACCAGACCCATACACACCAGGAAAGGAAGTGACACCAACTGTACCCACTGGAACAAGAGATGGGAAGATGACAATATGAGAACACACCCAACAACAGGAAAACCAATATGACACCACCAGAGCCTAGGGACTCTACACCAGCAAGACATGGACATCCCAACACAGAAGAAGCAGAAGATAGCAACCTTAAAAACAACTTCATGGAAATGATAGAGAATCTAAGAGAGGAAATCAGAAAAATCCTTCAGAGAAATGGAAGAAAAGACAACCCAAAAGATGCAAGAAATCAAGGAAAGCCAAAAAGGCCAAGAAAATACAATTAAACAGCTGAAGGAAACAGTTTAGGACCTGAAAACTGAATTAAAGACAATAAAGAAAACACAAACTGAGGAAATGCCGGAAGTGGAGAAGCTTAGTAAACAATCAGGAACCACAGATGCAAGCATAACCAATAGAATACAAGAGATGGAAGACAGAATCTCAGACACTAAAGACAAACTAGAGGAAATAAACTCATCAAGCAAAGAAAATCTGAAGTCTAACAAATCCATAACACAAAATATTCAGGAAATTTGGGACACCGTGAAAAGACCAAACCTAAGGATAATAGGTACAGAAGAAGGTGAAGAAACCCAACTCAAAGGTGCAGGAAACATATTCAACAAAATCATAGAAGAAAACGTTCCCAACCTAAAGAAAGACGTGCCAATGAAAGTACAAGAAGCCTACAGAATGCCAAATAGAGTGGACCACAAAAGAAAGTACCCTCGTCACATAATGAAAACACCAAACATACAGAATAAAGAAAAAATATTAAGAGCAGCAAGGGAAAAAGGCCAAGTGACATGTAAAGGCATATCTATCAGAATTATACCAGACTTCTCCATGGAAACTCTGAAAACTAGAAGGACCTGGATAGATATTCTATCAACTCTGAGAGAACATGGATGCCAGCCCAGACTACTATACCCAGCAAAGCTTTCAATCACTACAAATGGAGAAAACAAGATATTCATGACAAAGCAGAATTTAAACAATATGTAACCACTAACCCAGCCCTACAGAAAGTACTGGAAGGAAAACTCCAACCTAAGGTATTAACTACACTCACATAAACATAGGCAATAGATAATCCCACTCTACAAAAACTCAAAATAAAAGGAAGGGTAATTCCACATACAATACCAGTACCAACAACAAACCAAAAACAAACAAGAATAAACACTGAATGGAACTTAATTTCCCTCAGTATTAATGGTCTTAACTTAACTATAAAAAGACACAGGCTAACAGATTGGATATGAAGACAGAATCCATCCCTCTGCTGCATACAAGAAACACACCTCGAATTCAAAGAGAGACATTACCTCAGAGTAAAGGGTTGGGATAAGATACTCCAATCAAATGGACCCAAGAAGCAAACTGGGGTAGCTATCCTTGTATCTAACAAGATAAACTTCTAACTGAAATCAATCAAAAGAGATGAAGAAGGTCATTTCATATTCATCACAGGAAAAATCCATCAGGAAGAAGTCTCAATTCTAAACATCTATGCCCTAAATACAAAGGCACCAACATTCATAAGAGAAACATTATTAAAACTCAAATCACAAATAAGGCCTCACACAGTTATAGTGGGAGACTTCAACACCCCATTCTCACACTGGACAGGACCACCAGACAGAAACTTAACAAAGAGACAAAGGAACTAAAGGAAGTTATGACCCAGTTGGGATTAACAGACATTTATAGAACTTTCTATCCAAACACAAAAGAATATACCTTCTTTTCAGCACCACATGGAACCTTCTCAAAAATCAACCATATTCCCGGCAATATAGCAAACCTCAACAGGTACAAAAAAATTGGAATAATCCCCTTTATCTTATCAGACCACCATGCTTTAAAGATAGAAATCAAAAACAAATCAAAGTCCAAAAATCTTACCAACTCATGGAAACTGAACAACACGCATTTGCAACATTCCTGGGTCAAGGCCAAGGAAGAAATAAAGAAAGAAATTAAAGACTTCCTAGAATTCAATGAAAATATTGACACAATATACCCAAACTTATGTGACACTTTGAAAGCAGTGCTAAGAGGAAAGTTCATAGATCTAAGTGCTCACACAAAGAAACTAGAGAATAGCCACACCAGAGATCTGACATCACAGCTGAAAGCTCTAGAAAAAATGGAAGCCAATTCACCACGGAGGAGCAGATGCCAGGAAATAATCAAACTGAGGGCAGAAATCAATGAAGTCGAAACAAAGAAAACAATTCAAAGAATCAATATAACAAAGAGTTGGTTCTTTGAGAAAATCAACAAAATAGACAAACCGTTATCCAAATTAACCAAAAGGCAGAGAGAGATCATGCAAATTAACAAAATCAGAAATGAAAAGGGGGACATAACAATACAGACACTGAAGAAATCCAGAGAATCTTCAGGTCATACTTTGAAATCCTGTACTCCACAAAATTGGAAAATTTAAAGGAAATGGACAATTTTCTAGACAGTTATCACTTACCAAAATTGAATCAAGAACAGATAGGCAACTTAAACAGACCTATAACCTCTAAGGAAATAGAAACAGTCATCAAAAGTATCCCAACCAAAAAAAGCCCAGGGCCAGATGGATTCACTGCAGAATTCTACCAGAAATTCAAAAAGTGCTAATACCAATACTCCCCAAATTGTTACACAAAATAGAAGCAGAAGGGACATTGCCAAACTCTTTTTGCCAGGCTACAATAACCTTGATACTCAAGCCACACAAAGACACAACTAAGAAAGAGAACTACAGACAAATATCCCTCATGAACATTGATGCAAAAATTCTCAATAATATCCTAGAAAGTCAAATACAAGATCATATCACAGAAATCATCCACCATGATCAAGTAGGCTTCATCCCAGGGATGCAAGGATGGTTCAACATATGAAAATCCATCAATGTAATCCACCATATAAACAGACAGTGAAAAGAAAACCACATGATCATCTCACTAGATGCCGAAAAAACCTTTGACAAAACCCAACACCCCTTCATGATATAGGTCTTGGAGAAATCAGGGATAAAAGGAACATACCTCAACATAATAAAAGCAATATACAGCAAGCCAACAGCCAACAGCAAATTAAATGGAGAGAAACTCGATCCAATTCCTCTAAAATCAGGGACAAGATAAGGCTGTCCACTCTCTCCATACCTCTTCAATATTGTCCTTGAAGTCCTAGCTAAAGTAATAAGGCATTAAAAGGAGATCAAGGGAATACAAATCGGAAAGGAAGAAGTCAAACTCTCACTATTTGCAGACGATTAGTGACCTGAAAAACTCTACCAGGGAACTCCTGCAGCTGATAAACACCTTCAGCAAAGTGGCAGGATACAAGATTAACTCAAAAAAATCCATAGCCCTACTATACACTGATGACACATTGGTGGAGAAAGAAATCAGACAACATCACCCTTTACAATTGCCACAAACAACATAAAATACCTTGGAGTAACAGTAACCAAAAATGTGAAAGACCTGTACCATAAGAATTTTGAGTCTCTAAAGAAAGAAATTAAAGAAGATACCAGAAAATGGAAAGATCTCCCATGCTCTTGGATAGGTAGGATCAACATAGTAAAAATGGCAATCTTGCCAAAAGCAATCTACAGATTCAATGCAATCCCCATCAAAATCCCAACACAATTCTTCATAGAACAATTCTCAACTTTATATGGAGAAACAAAAGACCCAGGTTAGCCAAAACATCCCTATACAATAAAGGAACTTCTGGAGGAATCACCATCCCTGACTTTAAGCTCTATTACAAAGCTATAGTCCTGAAAACAGCTTGGTATTGGCACAAAAATAGACTGGTAGACCAATGGGATAGAACTGAAAACTCTGATATTACCCCACAAACCTATGAACACCTGATTTTTGACAAACAATCCAAATTTATACAATGGAACAAAGAGAACATTTTCAACAAAGGGTGCTGGCATAACTGGTTGTAGACATGTAGATGACTGCAGTTAGACCCACGCCTATCGCCTTGCACAAAACTTAAGTCAAAATGGATCAAAGATCTCAACATAAATCCAGCTACACTGAACCTATTAGAAGACAAAGTGGGAAATACCCTTGAATTAATTGGTACAGGAGACTGCTTCCTGAACATTACACCAGTGGCATAGACACTGAGGTCAACAATTGATAAATGGGACCTCCTGAAACTGAGAAGCTTCTGTAAGGCAAAGGAGACAGCAAGACAAAACGACAGCCCACAGACTGGGAAAATAT
Organism: Cricetulus griseus; assembly: GCF_003668045.3. Classification (NCBI taxonomy): domain Eukaryota; kingdom Metazoa; phylum Chordata; class Mammalia; order Rodentia; family Cricetidae; genus Cricetulus; species Cricetulus griseus. The sequence continues at coordinate 262,884,830 of NW_023276807.1, read as the reverse complement.
ATTCACCAAACCCACATTTGACAGAGGGATGATCTCCAAAATAAACAAAGAATACAAGAAGCTAGTCTCCAAAATACCAAACAACCCAATTAAAAACTGGGGTACAGAACTAAATAGACAATTCTCAATAGAGGAATCTAAAATGGCTGAAAGACACATAAGAAAGTGTTCAACATCCTTAGCCATCAGGGAAATGCAAATCATAACAACTCTGAGATACCATCTTACTCCTGTCATAATGACCAAAATCAAAAACACCAATCACAGTTCATGTTGGTAAGGATGTGGAGAAAGGGGAACACTTCTCCACTGCTGGAGGGAGTGCCAACTTGTACAGCCACTTTGGAAATCAGTATGGCAACTTCTCAAAAAAATGGGAATCAGTCTACCACAAGATCCAGCAATTCCACTCTTAGGCATATACCCAAAAGAAGCACATTCATACAACAAGGACATATGTTCAACCATGTTCATAGCAGCACTATTTGTAATAGCCAGAAACTGGAAGCAGCCTAGATGCCCCTCAACTGAAGAATGGATAGAGAAAATGTGGTACATTTACACAATGGAGTACTACTCAGCAGAAAAAAACAATGGAATCTTGAAATTTGCAGGCAAATGGATGGATCTAGAAGAAACCATTCTGAGTGAGGTAACCCAATTACAAAAAGACAAACATGGTATGTACTCACTCATATGGGGATTTTAGACATAGAGTAAGGATTACCAACCTACAATCCACATTGCCAAAAAAGCTAATAAACATGGAGGTCTCTAAGAGAGACATACATGGTCCTATGGAAAAGGGGAGAGGTTCAAGATCTGCTGAGCAAATTGGGAGCATGGGAAGAGGGGGGAGGGAGCTAGGAGAATGAGAAGGGGAGAGGAAGAGGGATGCCGAGGACATGAGGGAGCAGAAAATATGAGTCAGGAGAAGAATACACTATAACAAGAATGGAGATATCTTAATAGAGGGAGACATTTTTGGTTTACATAGAAATCAGGCACTAGGGAAATGTCTGGAGATCTACAAAGATGACACCAGCTAACTATCTCAGAAATGTAGAAGAGGCTACCTTAAATGCCCTCCCCTGATTATGATATTGATTACTGACTTATATGCCTTCATTCAGCAGCTGGTGAAAGTAGAAGCACACACCCATAACTAATCACCGATCTGAACTGGAACCCAGATGCAGAGAAGGACCAGTGAAGAGCACAGAGGTCCAGATCACGCTGGTGACACACACAGAAACAGCTGACCTGAACATCGGGGAACTCTTGTTCCCCAGTCTGATAGCTGGAATACCAGAATGGGACTGATCCAGACCCAAGGAACATGGGTTTCTGTGAGGAAACCTCAGAAATCTATGGGACCTCCTATAGAAGCCCAGTATTTATCCCTAGCATAGGTGTGGACTTTGGGAGCCCATTCCATATAGAGGAATACTCCCTGAGCCAAGACACACAGGGGTGGGCCTAGGCTCTACCCCAAAGGAATTGAAAGACTCTGATGACACCCTATGGAAAGCCTCACCATCCAGGGGGAGCAGAAAAGATATGTGACAGATAAGGTTTTAGTTGGGAGGGGGACGCGTAGGGGAGGATGGGTGGGAGAAGGGAAATGGGATTGTCATGTAAAACAATCCTGTTTCTAATTCAAATAAAATAGTTGGAAAAAAATAACGCACAAAGTTACTGTGTATAAACCGCAAAGCTAGATCTGAATGAAAAAAGTTAAGTAACAAAATTAACAATGTCCATTCTATACAAAAAAAATGACTGCTTAGCAGAAAATATGCTATACTTCATACTTGAATCAGACAGAATTGTTTCCCTAGAGGGCCTTATAAAAAAGAAGTTCAGATATGGAATAATTGGTTGTAGCCAGAGTGTCATACTCTCCTAATCAAAGATGGAAATACCTTTGTTACAGAAACTTAAGCCTTTATGATACAGAAAGACCATGTAATCCATCACCTTTTCATTTTTTTTAATTTAAATTAGAATCAAGCTTGTTTTCCATGTCAATCCCAGTTCCCTCTCCCTCTCCTCCTACCCTGACCCCAACATCCCGCATCCCATGCCCTTTCTGATCCCCAGTGAGGGTGAGACCTTCCATGGGAAATCTTCAATGTCTGTCATATCATTTGGAGTAGGGCCTAGACACTTCCCCTGTGTGTCCAGGCTGAGAGAGTATCCCTCTATGTAGAATGGGCTACCAAAGTCCATCCATATACTAGGGATAAATGCTGATCCACTACCAGAGGCACCATTGACTGCCCAGGCCTCCTAACTGACACCTATGTTCAGGGTGTCTGGGCCGTCATATGCTGGTTTCCAGCTATCAGTTTGGGGACCAAAAGCAACCCCTTATTCAGGTCAGCTGTTTCTCCAGCCTGGTCTTGACCCCTTTGCTCATTACTCCTCCCTCTCTGCAACTGGATTCCAGTAGTTGGGCTCAGTGCTTAGCCTTGGCTGTCTGCTTCTGCTTCTATCAGCTACAGGATGATGGCATTTAAGGTAGTAATTAATCTCATTATAGGGGAAAGAAATTTAAGGTAGCCTCTCCACTATTGCTTAGATTGTTAGTTGGGGTCATTCTTGTAGATCTCTGGGTATTTCCCCAGTCCAGATTTCTCTTTAAACCTGTAATGGCTCCCTCTGTTATGGTATCTCCTTTCTTGCTCTCCTCTGTTCTTCCCCTGACTCAATCTTCCTGTGCTCTCATGTCCTCTTCTCCCCTTCTCTTTCTCCTAAGTCCCTCTCCCCTTCCCCATGCTCCCAATTTGCTCAGGAGTTATTGCCTCTTTCCCTTATCCTGGGGACCAGGTATGGGTCCTCCTTGTTTCCTTGCTTCTCTGGCAATGTGGGTAATCCATCACTTTTCATACAAGAAAAAGCATAGAATAACTTTTCTTTTATAAAAATATACACATGCAATAAAAATACAAAATTTTAAATTTAAAATTAACTACAAAATTAAGATAAAAGATAATATATTAGAGCAAAATTGGCCCCTATTATATTCCACAACCAGATATTATTTTTCTTATATTATTCCTCTTAAATATCAGTTTCCTTGCCTGAATCATTGTCATAGTTAGGGTTATTAATTCTGTGATGAGACTCAATGACCAAGAACAACTTGGGGTGGAAAAGGTTTATTTTACTCAAAATTACATATAACAGTTCATCATCAAAGACTGCAAGGACAGGAACTCAAGCAGACAGGAGCCTGGAGGCAGGGAGGAGTAACTGGTTACTGGTTTGTTCCCCATGGCTTGCTCACATGACTTGACACATAAACACATAAATTTAATCCATAACCTTTCCTCTCTTGTTCTTCCTCAAGATCATACATTAATATCAAAAGGATACTATAAAAACTCCAAATTAAAAATTAAAACATATATATAAAATTAAATTAATTAAAAATTCAAACATATATATAAGTATTAAATCTCTTTAAAATGGCCAGTCTACTTTGAAATTTAAATTCTTTAAAGTTTAAAGTACCTGAAGTGTAGGCTGCTGGCAAATAAAAAATAAATTAAAACTTTCTTTCTTCTGCTGGAGAAACCAAGGCACAGTCACAATATAAACAAAGCAAAACAAATTTCCAATATTACAAACAGTTCAATGTCAAATTCCTACAACTCACTAAACATACTCTGGCCTCCTCCAGAAGGTTTGGGTCACTCCACTGGCTCTGCCCTCAGTAGCACACAAAGCTTGTTGTATTCTCCGTTCCAGCTGGCTCCACTCCATTGCTGCTGCTATTCTTGGTGGTCATCTCATTGCATGAACATCTCCAGAAATGCTGTGTCCCTGACTGCAATTGGGATGCACTTTTACCTCCTGGGCTCTTTTTGTAAGGACTCCAGTCATGCCACACAGTGCCATGCCTCAATTGCTCTCCAGGATGTTTTCACGCCTCCAAAACTATTACAACCTGATGACACACTTGCAACTTACAGTTGTAGCATGAGGTACAATTTTGGCCTCTTCTAGAATACAGCCTCTGTGTGCTGACCTAAGGAAACACTTCCCAGTAGACTTCACCTCATTACAGCTGGTCTGCTCTTAACCATAGCTGTTTCTTCAGCCTCAGAAGAATATCATCCATTGTCCCAGCAAGATAAAAGTTTTAGTTTGGTGGTTCTGATTATTCTCTTGTTAATCACAGAATATTCTTCAGCTACACCCAACAAGAAAGCACAGACTCTTCACACATACACAAAGCCGGGAAGAGTCCTTGCTTCCCTCTGAAATTTCACGTCAGTTCTCCATTATCTGTACTGCTCTCATCATTCTTATATTCAAAGGCCCTACAGAAAAGCTCGCCAAGCTCTCAAAAACTCAATGACTTTTCTAGCCCAAGTTCAAAGGTCCTTCCATAGTCCTTCCCCAAACAACACAGGCATGTCCATCATAACCATAGCCCATTATCCTGATTCCAAATTTCTGAATTAGGGTTACTACTCTTTTGATGAAACATCATGACAAAAAGCAACTAGGAGAGGAAAGAGTTTATCTTACTCACTGCTCTGTGCAATGATTCATCTTGAAAAGCAGTGAAGACAGTAACTCAAGCTGCACAAATCCTGGAGGCAGAGATCATGGAGGGGCACTGTTTAGAGGCTTGATCATTATGCCTTGCTCAGCCAGCAGTCTTATAGAACTCAGGAACACCAGCCCAGGAACGGGACCACCACAGTGGACAGGGAGATTTCCCGTCTATCATTAATAAATGCCTTACAGCTGGATCTTATGGAGGCTTTTTCTCAATTCCAGTCCCTCCTTTCATAGAACCCTAACTTTCGTCAAGTTGACATAAAATTAACAATATATATCCTTTGGAGACAAGTGTTCAGGGCCAATTTTCCCTGATATTTTGCAAACTTATACCCCCTTCATGGAATCACATGTATTTGCTGCTATTCAGTTTCCCTTCCTTCACATAGGTATCGCCTCTAGGCACACTTCTGTTCCAATCCTAGGTTTTAGCCTTGTTACTTATTAATCTAATATTGCCAGTTTCAGATTGATTTTACCAACTGCATATATATATATATATATATATATATATATATATATATATATATGAAGATACTTTGTTCAATGTATTTCAGTAGCCAGCCAAGACATTGTCTATTCATCCATGTTTTTTCTCTTATAATTTAGTTCTGAAGCCTCCCACAATTTCTGTTTCATCATCTTGTCTCCACCTTGTGTAGCTAATTTAGGTTTTCTATCCCCATATCCCTTCCATTTCTTCCCTCTTCCTTCCCACTCAGTACTGGGTCGTCCCACTCTAGCCCTTATATCTATACTCACTTTTCCTTTCCTCAACAAATCTACCTGTACACTCTCCTCTCATACTCTATATCAGACCTCTGTGGTTGTATAGATTGTACCTCAGTCATCAGTGACTTACCAGATAACACCCACATTTAAGAGAATGGATGTGTTCCTATGTCTGGGATATCTCACTCAGGATGATTTTTTTCTAGTTCTTTTCATTTACCTTGGTTTATGATTTCATTTTTTATTACTGTAAATATTGAGTAATACTTAAATGTATCAATGCACCACATTTTCTTTATCCATTAATTTGTTGAGGTACACCTAGGTTGTGTCCAATTTTGGGCTATAATTAATAGATCTGCAATTAACATGGTTTAACAAAGTCTCCTTTTGTTGTGAATGAGCATCCATTGGGTATATTAACAAGAATGATATATCTGGATCTTAAGGTAGATCAATTACCATTGATTTCCATAGTGGTTGAACATGTGTGCAGTCCTATCAGCAATGGCTGAGTGTTCCCCTTGCTCCACATTGTCACTAGTACAAACTATCACTTTTTGGTTTTTCAAGACCTGGTTTTTCTGTATTGCTTTGGAACCTTTCCTGGAATTCACTCTGTAAACCAGGCTGGCCTTGAACTCACAGAGATCCGCATGCCTCTGCCTCCCCAGTGCCAGGATTAAAGGTGTATGTCACCAATGCCCGGCTATCACTACTTTTATTGACATTAACTGTTCTGACAGGTGTAAGACGGAATCTCAATGTAGTTTGGATTTGTATTTCCCTGATGACTAAGGATATTCAACATACCATTAAGTCTTTCTCAGTCCTTTGATTTCCTTTATTGAGAATTCTGTTTTTATCTGTATCACATTTATTAATTGGGTTATTAGCTTGATTTCCTTTATTGAGAATTCTGTTTTGATCTGTATCACATTTATTAATTGGGTTATTAGTTTTCTTGATGTCTAGTTTCTCGAGTTATTTATATATTTTCCATACTGGTCCTCTATTGTTAGTGTGAAATTTTGCCCACTCTGTAGACTGCCACTTTTTTCAAATAAAAGTGTCTTTGCCTTAAAGAAGCTTTTAGTTTCCATAAGTTTCCATTTACTAATTATTGGTCTTAGTACCTATTCAGGGACTCATTTCCTATCCCAGGGAGTCCAAGGCAGTTCTCCACTTTGTTTTGTATCAGGCTTGGTGTATCTATATGATTTTAATGTTGAGTTCGTATAGCCATTTGTTGATGAGTTTTGTGCAGGGTGATGAACATGTGTCTAGTTGCATTCTTCTACATGTCAATATCCAGATTGAGCAGTATAATTTGTTAAAGATGCTTTTTTTTACATGGTATATTTCTTGCTTCTTTATCAGGAAGCAGGTGTCTATAAATGAGTGGATTTATAACTCAGTCTTCAATTTTATGTCATTGGTCAACTTGTCTGTTTTTGTGCCAATACTCTTTTTTCACTGTTTTTATTGCTATAGCTCTGTAATACAACTTGAAATGGGAATAGAAATACCTTACACACCTTGCACAATTTTGGTTTTGTTTCTGATAATTTATTCTAATGATTCTAGGTTGTTTTTTTAGGTTTTTTTTTCTGTTTGTTTGTTCTTTAATGTGTGCTCCCCTAGGAAGCTGAACATTGCACTTTCAAGATCTATGAAGAATTGTGTAGGAATTTGACAGATATTGGATGGAATCAGTAGATTGTTTTTGGTAGGTTTCTTATGGTTTCTACTGATGCAATGAAACACCATGACCCAAAAACAAGTTGGGCAGGAAAGGGATTATTTGGTTTACCTTTCCTTATCTTTGTTCATCATCAGAGGTAGACAAGACATGAACTCAAGGCAGGAACCTGAATGCAGGAGCTGATTCAGAGGCTACGAAGTGATGCTGCTTGCTGGCTTATTCCTCATGGCCTGCTCAGCCTGACTCTCTCTCTCTCTCTCTCTCTGGGATATATATATATATATATATATATATATATATATATATATATATATATATATATCCACTATGCCACTACACCAGAAATAACATGACAAACAATGGGTTGGCTTTCCCCTTCCACATTAGTCATTAATTAAGAAGATGCCTTACAGGCTTGCTTACAGTGTGGTCTCATGGAGGTATTTTAAAAATTGAAGTTCTCTCCTCTCAGATTACTTAAGTTGTGTCAGGTTGACATAAGACTATCCAGCACAGTAGGATGTCCATTTTTACTATATTAATCCTACTTATGCATGAGCATGGGAGATCTATCCATCTTCTCAGAACTTTTTCAATTTCTTTCTCCAATATCTTGAAGTTTTTATCCATACAAGTCATTCACTATCTGGTAAGAGTTACACCAAGCTATTTTATATTATTTGAGGCTATTGTGAAAGGTGCTATTTCTCTTATTCCCCATAGTCCATTTTCCATTATGAATACAAGGGCTACTGACATTTGTGAGTTAGTTTTGTATCTAGCTTACTTTGCTGAAAGAGTTTATCAGCTGTAGGAGTCTGCTGTTGGTAGATTTGGGGTCACTTACACATAATTTCCTCCCACCTGCAAATAAGGACACTTTGAATTCTTATTTTTCAATCTGTATTCACTTGACCTTCTTCAATTGTGTTACTTTCCTAGCTCCTCCTTACTCTATTGTTTTGAGATTATAATATAATTACATAATTTTCTCCTTCCGTTTCCTCCCTCCAGATTCTCCCTTGTAACACTCTTGCTCTCTTTTAAATTTGTTCTCTTCTTTCATCAGTTGTTATTATAGACACACATACACACAAATACACACACAAACACACACATACAAAACACATATATTATGTTTTTTTCACACAATTTTTTTTCTTTTTTGCTATGGGAATGAATCTGTATGGTATGCATGTTGTATATATGTATGGCATATATGTGTATTTGTGTAAGTGTGGACATGCTTTTTGCTATAATGTTTCTGCACTGGTACATGACAATGTTGGGATTGTGGTTCTCATTTTACATGTTGTTTGATGCAGGAAGTCCTATTTATTTTTCTGACTCTATGTCTATCACTGGCTTGCTATTCTGGGGATATTTTAAATGGGATCCAGGAATCAAACTCGGGTTCTCAGGTATGAGTATTCACTCTCTAAGCTAGTTCCATGTTGCATCTTACAACTTCTGGAAGTGATATAGTTTTATTTTAATTTTTAAAACTTTTTATCTGCATTAACATTTTGCACGCATGTATGTGTGTGGCACCATATGTGTTTCTGCTGTCTATGGAACAAGAAGTTGTTGATCCCCTGGAAGTGGATTTTCAGAGAGTTGTGAGCTAACTTATGGCTGCTAGAAACTAAACACAGCTTCTTTGCAAGAGAAGCCAGTACTCTTAGCTATTGAGCCAACTTTCCTGTGTCTAATTTAAAAGTTTCCTATAGTTTCTTATTCTTATCTTTTTTTATTATACAATTCTCTACATATGAGTAATGGCTATCTAAATGTGACTTTTGTAGAACAGTTCCAAACATCTGAAAATAACAAAACTGTTGTTGGCACATTTCACCAAAATGTGTTAATGTGAAGATACATGCTTATCTTTATTTTTTATAAATTAATTCAATGGGTCAGACCAGAAATATTTACCACATAATTTATTTTAGTAAATCTTAGTGGGAGAATCTAACGTGGCAGTCATTATGTCAGCTGCTGTGGGGGTTCCCTGTGCCTGGCAGCCACTGCCAGTATTTAACATTAGATTTGTATTATTAAAGTTGTAATGACCCTCATTTTATATCTTAATAGCATGCTGGTAGCTGACAAGTAGATCATGCTCATACCATTCCTTTTTTTTTTTTTTTTTTTTCAAATGTCATTTGGCATGCTTCTACTACCAGCGCCTATGAATTTCAGTGATTTTGCTTGACTCATACTAGTTGCTTGGTAACATGGAAAAGTACAGCGGCAGTTTCACTTCCTTCAAGCTGCAGCTCCTAAATATGAATAAAACCATAGACATTCTATTTTTGTGTTGAGAACTCACCACTCTCAATACTCGGTGTCAGGTTCTCTGAAGCATAATGGTGAAGGCAGTAAAATTTCAAATCAAATAATAGTTCTAAAAAATATTTGCCTTCATTCTTTAATATTTTTCCCCAGATGCAATCATATTGTGTTAAGGCTCTGAGATTCAGTTAGAGTCCTACAGTGAAATAATTGAAGTTAGGATCAAGAGGCTTCTGTGCTTGATTTGAAGCAAATGATTAAGTTGTCAAGAAATGTGTATGTTTCTTAGTCTATAACTTGTGCATGCATAGATCTGGTGATTGCTCTTCCTCCTGAGAGACTCTACAAAACTTTTGGCATTTTTCTAAATCATTCAATATCATTATTCCTAAACAGATTTTGCACTTTTTTTTTCATTACATGTGTTTCATCTCTACTCAGATTATATGGACTCGAGACAATAGCACATTTTAAAAGAAAAGGGGAAGAAGAATGCAACTGCTAGCTAGTCACTTTATAGCTCCTGTGCTGTGCCCTATGGACAAGTGAAAATATTCACATAATGACAGTGTGAGGTAATGACCCTTTGGCTATGCTCCTTTGGCTATCCCCTAGACTGTCCCTTTTTTTTCCCTTCAATGCCCTCATTAAATCTACTCCTCTGCTCATTTCCCTTCTTAGGGAATGAAGTCAGCTTTCATGGTAACTTGTCTTCTTTTTCTCTGAACTCTCACTTCAGGGTTGCTTTAGCAGACTTATCTCAGTTCCTGTAGAGTGATTTTTTTCAAATATCATGTGTAATCTGGTCCATTATAAATATAAGTACTAATTTGTCTTCTTCTCTGGTCTGTGACCTCCTGCATAAAAAGGGTTTTCTGTTTTCCACTTTTATATTTCCAGCACCTAGCAGAGTTCCTGGCCCATTAGATTATTGCATAGTTTCTTTTAACTAGTAAAAGTCAAAATATCTCAGCAACTCTCATATATCCTTTGCTAGATGAAATGGAGTTAACATACTAGTTCCTTGAAAACAAAGCATACTGGGAGATGATACTAAAAGTTCTATGTTCTCAAGGGGGAACTCAGATACCTCAGACTAATGGCTGGGAGGCCCACATGGGACTGATCCAGACCCACCTGAATGTGGGTATCAGTGAGGAGGCCTCAGCAAACTATGGGACTTCTGGTTGTAGACCAGTATTTATTCCGGGCATATGGATGGACTTTGAGAGCCCATTCCACTTGAAGAGATGCTCTCTCAGCCTGGACTCATGGGGGAGGGCCTAGGCTCTGCCCTGGATGATACCACAGACTTTTGGGATCCCTCATGGAGAGCCTTACCATTCCTGGGTAATGGAGGGGTGTGGGGTGGAGGGGTTGGGGGAGAGCCGGTGAGGAGGGGAGAGAGAGGGAGCTGGGATTGACATGTGAAGCAGGCTTGTTTCTAATTTAAGTAAAAATAAAATTGAATTTAAAAGACTAATTGCTCACCAGGTTGGACTTGAAAGGTATCTGTACTTTGGTCTGTAGTGGATCCCTATCTGAAATGTGTTATGTCTCCCCAGAAAACACCTAACTCATTAGGCTAAAAATACTGCAGCTGCAAAAAGGTTCATCTTCTGTATATGAAGAGTTCTAAATTATATATATATATGTATGTATATATTATATATATATATATATATATATATATTCCTATGTTCTCAGAAATAACCAACAAATCAGGGCTTTATGTACTTTCTTAGCATTTATCTTCCCTCCAATGAAACTGAAAAATATAAATGTCCTTGTTGTGTGAGCGTGAATCCTTTGGCTATACACCTAAGACTGATATCACTGGGTCTTGAGGTAGACCGATTCACAAATTTCTGAGAAACATCATACTGATTTCCAAAGTGGCATTGTGATGTTTCCGTGATTTCTTTTTCAGCCAGTTTATCATTTGTGTATAGGATGTTTATAGCAGCATTAGTTGTATTAGCCAGAACCTGCAAAGAATCTGCATGCCTTCACACAAAGAATGGATTATTTTATGTGGTACATTTACACAATGGAGTATTACTCAGTGGAAAACAAAACAAAACAAAACAAAACAAAAAAATGACATCTTGAAATTTGTAAGCAATGGATGAAAGCAGAACAAACCATCCCGAGTGAGGTAACCCACACGCAAAAAGGCAAACACAGTACGTCTCACACATAAGTGAACATTAGAGGGATGGAAAATGATAACCAGTCTACAATCCATAAACCCTGAGAAGCTTGGTAACAAAGCAGGACCCCAAGAGAGACAATTATTGATGCCCCAGAGAAGGGAAAATAGATAAGATCTCCTGAGTAAATTGGGAGGGTGAGGGGGGGAGCATGAGTGAACTAAATGGTCAAGTTAGGCAAGGGACAGAGAGGGAGAGCAAGGACAAAAATATCTTGATAAAGGGGGCCATTATGGGATTAGGGAGAAGTCTGGTGCTAGGGAAACTTCAGCAATCTGCAAGGATGACCCCAGCTAAGACTCCTAGCAATAGTGTAGCCGGTGACTGAACTGGTCTTCTCCTGTAATCAGATTGAGGACCACCCTAATTGTCAAAAAACCTTCATTTAATAACTGATAGAAGCAGATGCAGAGATCCACAGCTAAGCACTGGGATGAGCTCCTGAAGTCCAGTGAAGAGAGGAAGGGGGGATTTATGATCAAAGTGGTCAAGATCATGATGGGAAAATCCACAGAGACAGCCAAGCTGAGCTAGTGGGAGATCACTGAGTTTTGACTGATAGCTGGGGAACCTGCATGGGACCAAACTAAGACCTCTGAATGTGGATGACAGTTCTGTGGCTTGTGCAGTCTGTGGGGCCACTGGCACTGGGACCAGGATTTATGCCTAGTCATGAACTGATATTTTGGAGCCCATTCCCTATAGAAGGGTACTTGCTCAGTCTATGTCCTACCTCAATTTGATATACCAGACTTCCGTTGACTCTCCAAGGAATGGCTTGCAACCTCTGAGGGGTGGATGGGGTACTGGGTGGGCGGAAGGTGGTGGGAACAAGAGAAGGGAAGGGAGGAGTAACTGTGGTTGGTATATGAAATGAAATATATTAAATGAATAAAAAATTAAACCAAAATTGTAAAATGTAGATAGAAAACAAAAAATCATTTGACAGTCATCATTTTCAGCTTTTAGCGTGTGTTTAGCATACATGTGGTAATGTGGATAACTGCATGGGGTGCTACCCTTTATTTACATGATGTCTTCATAATAGTAATAGGTATGAAGTATGGTTTAGCGTAAATATATTTTTTGGTGCTTCAAAGTTAATTATAATTATACAAAATATCTGATAGTACTATCCTTTCCATAAGTATGTTACATATGCATAAATTACCTCTCTTTGATAATGTAAATATTTTGACATGTCAGTAAAATGATGTTCACAAAGTCCCCCATAAGATAAGAGAAAGTCCTAGCAGGTATTCCAGACAATGTCAGCACTCCCTGGCTGTGTGTTTAGGGACCAGGTACTCTGTGCCACTTTGCTATGAACATGTCTCCCTGTGACATCAGTGGATTTTCATAACTGATAAATGAAAGGGCATAGAGATCATGACCCACTTTTTCTGCAAACCAACACAGTCTCCCACTAATTTGAGTGAGAGACACCACGGAAACATGTAAACGTCTCATAGTGAAGGGAAGTCAGAGGTCACTACATCATGCCTTATGAAGAGGATTTTCCTTGTTGAGAAAATCAGAAATAATAATGGGACTGAAAATAGAAAAAAAAGAGGGAAGACATAGCATAGGCACTTGTGGAAATGAAAGACAAAGGAAAACTTACTCACAAGATGTCATGAAAAACAAATTAATCATCAGAACAGTCCCTGAATGGAGGAATGGGGGGAAGAGGGGAAGATCACTGAAAATAGGAAAAATAGATTCTTTCTTGATTTTAATCTTTACTACTCAAAATAATATGAAGCTAAATAAATATATTATCATGGATATATAAATTAACAACATTATATAAACCAGGCTTTTGATTAATTTGAGGGTTTGTCCATGTCACAAAGTTTTATCCACAATTTTACAAAGACAAGTTTTTTACACAGATTGTATTGTTCTTCCAAGATCCTAAGATCCGAGAACAGTTTTAGTCACAGTGATTTGAGTGTTTCTCTGTCATTCTCAGAATGTTGTAAGAGGTCTCTTGTGGACATGCTTGACAGACAATTGAGTTCTTCTTTTGTTCTTTACTGTATAAGAAAATTGCCCTGTGTATGTTTCAGCAATACTCAGCCTGAGGTGAAAGGTAGAAAGCATGAAGCTTTTAGGTCTTTGGAATGTGTCAGTACATTGATACAGAGAGTCCATGCTAATTTCATGTGCTTACCTGTGATTTATTGACTCAGCAATGACACAAAGTTATATGACTTAAAGTCATTTTAAAGTTGGAATCTTTATCTTTTTGGATAGTATTGCAAGCCTGAACAGACAGTGAATTATCAATCTCTATTAAATACTGTGTAAACAACATATATTCTTTAGTGGACTGTGTTGTTAAGCAGTAAATTTCTTCTTTTAGGTCTATTCAAAGCAGTTTAGAGATAAAATGTCATGGTCAGTAAGTAAATCTGTGCATTTGTGTTCTGTTTCTCATACCAAGTCACAAATCCAAACCTGAACTAGTTACTGATTAAGTAGGCAACCATGTTAATTAGAAAAAAGCCTATATCAGCAGTAATAGCACTGGCTGCTCCCAGTGAGTGAGCATTTTACCTCTTGAGTATGTGGAGGAAGGCTTGCTTCAACTGAACATAAAATACAAGTTTTCTTTGAATCTCATAGCTGTATAGAAAGGCATTCCATTCATATTCATCCCTTACTTCCTCCTACCAATTTCCCCTGACCTCACTGAAATATTTGTTGCCTTTCTGCTTTGGGGCCTTTGACTCTTCCTCCACCCTCCTGTTTTCCTCTGCTTCTTCTTCCTCTTTTCAAAGGGTGCAGTTAGTCATTTTCATATGTACCTGGATGTGGTGCCATCCACCGGGACATGACAAACAATCACTGGGCACTTCCCCAAATATTCTGTCCCTCAAGTAGCCATTAGCTCCCAAATGATCAGTTTGGTGATCCTTGTCACATCCAAAGGAAACTTCACTCCTCAAATTCTGGAATTCCTTCGCCTCTACCAAATAATTCATTTTTTATCACCATCAGAAGGGAAAATGGCTATCCATGGTTCCTCCTAACATACCAAAGCTCATGATCACCTCCAGGCTTCCTTAGCATCACAGCTACCTATGACTCTTTCAGCTTTTCTCACCCTTCCCCCACTTTAGATTTTTACAGCTAATGTCTCCCCCAAGCTTCTCACTCCATTATAACCCTGCAGTTTTAGCTAGTCATGCTGCTGGACCCCGAAACTTTCTCTTGGTTATCTGTTTCTCTCTTCTGTCATTATCCCTCTCTGTCCTCTCATAGCCAAGTCCAGACTACAGTCATGTTTAATCTACTACTTTCTCTCTCTGCTCTGGTCTCTTGCAGATTTCCTGAGATCTACTCTCCCTCTTCAATGCAATAAAATCCTTCCTGCCATCCATACCTTGGAGTACTCAGTTTATATGTCTTGTACTGAGAGTAGTTTGCACAATGTACACATTCCCTTCTGTGCTATAATTTTTAACAACTTACCCTTGTGAAGTTCTTGTATAGGTAAACAAAGTGGATGTTTGTTAATTTGTGCAAAAGCCATGCCATGTCCAGAGGACAGAACTTCACAGTCCTCTGTGGAAATGCATTTTTTTTTTTTTTTTGGTTTTTTGAGATAGGGTTTCTCTGTGTAGCTTTGTAGCCTATCCTGGCACTTGCTCTGAAGACCAGGCTGGCCTTGAACTCACAGAGTGAGTGGGATTAAAGGCATGTGCCACCAATGCCCCCTCAGAAATGCATTCTTTATTTTGTGATTATTTTTTAATTTAAATTAGAAACAAGATTGTTTCACAAGTCAATCCCTGTCCCCTCTCCCTACCATCCTCCCCTGCCCCCACTAATATTCTACCTATCCAATACCATTTTTGTTCCCCAGGGAGAGTTAGGTCTTCAAAGGGGGGGTCTTCAGCATCTGTCATATCCTTTGGGGATAGGGTCTAGGACCTCCCCCTTGTGTCTAGGCTGAGGCAGTATCCCTCTATGTGAAATGGGATCCCATAGTCCATTCCTACACTAGGGATTAGTACTGATCTACTACAAGAGGCCTTCTCACTGACATCCACATTTATGGGGTCTGGATCAGTTCCATGCTGGCTTCCCAGCTATCAGTCTGGGGGCCAAGAGCTCCCCCTTGTTCAGGTCAGATGTTTCTGTGGGTTTCACCAGCGTGATCTTGACCCCTTTGTTCATCATTGCTCCTTCTCTGCAACTAGATTCCAGTTCAGTTCAGGTTTCAGTGTGGGTATCTGCTTCTCCTTCCACCAGCTGCTGGATGAAGGCTTTAGGATGGTACATAAGTTAGTCATCAATTTCTTTATCAGGGTAGGGCATTTAAAGTAGCCTCTCCCCTGTTGCTTAGACGGTTAGTTGGTATCATCCTTGTAGATCACTGGACATTTCCCTAGTGTCTGATTTCGCTTTAAACATATACTGGCTCCCTCTTTAATGGTATCTATTATTTTGCTTTCCTCTTCTTCCCCCTACACAACCTTCCTCCTCCCTTACTCCTCCTCACCCATACTCTTCTCCCCTTCTCATTCTCCTAACTCCCTCTCCCCTGCCCCCATGCTCTCAGTTATCTCAAGAGATATTGTCCCTTTCCCCTTCTCTGGGGGACAATATATGTCTCTTTTAGAGTCCAACTTGTTGCATAGGTTCTCTAGTGTTGTGGATTGTAGGCTGGTAATCCTTTGCTGTATGTGTAAAATCCATATATGAGTGAGTGCATACCCTGTTTGTCATTTTGTGACTGGGTTACCTCGCTCAGAAGGGTTTCTTCTGGTTCCATCTATTTGCCAATGAAATTCAATATTCCATTGTTTTTTTCTGATGAGTAGTACTCCATTGTGTAAATGTACCACATGTTCTGTATCCATTCTTCAGTTTCGGGGGTTGTAGCTATTAAAAATCCATCAATGTATTCTACCATATTAAAAAAAAACTGAAAAAGTAAAACTACACAATCATCTCACTAGATGCTGAAAAAAGCCTTTGACAAAATCCAACACACCTTCATGACAAAGGTCCTAGAGAAATTAGGGATAACAGGAACATACCTGAATATAATATAATCAGTATAGAGTAAACCAACAGCCAACATCAAACTAAATGGAAAGAAATTCAATATGAATTCTCTAAAATCAGGAAAAAGACAAGGCTGTCCACTATCTCTATATCTCTTCAATATCTTACTTGAAGTACTAGTTAGAGCAATGAGACAACAAAGGGAGATCAATGGGATACAAATTGGAAAAGAAGAAGTCAAACTTTCACTCTCTACAGATGATATGATAGTTTACATAAGTGACCCAAAAAACTATATCAGGGAACTCCTACAGCTGATAAACACCTTCAACAAAGTGGCAGGACACAAGATTAACTCAAAAAAATCAGTAGCTCTACTATATACAGGCTATAAGAGGGCTGAGAAAGAAATCAGAGAAACATCCCCCTTTACAATAGACACAAACAACATAAAATATGTTGGGGTAACACTAACCAAACAAGTGAAAGACCTGTATAGCAAGAACTTTGAGTCTTTAAAGATTCTTTTGAAGAAAATACCAGAAAATGGAAAGATCGCCCATGCTCTTGGATAGGTAGGATCAACATAGCAAAAATGGCAATCTTACCAAAAGCAATCTACAGATTAAATGCAATCCCTATCAAAATACCAGCACAATTCTTCACAAACTTTGAAAGAACAATACTCAACTTTATATGGAGAAATAAAAGACCCAGAATAGCCAAAATAACCCTGTACAATAAAGGAAGTTCTGGTGGCATCACCATCCCTGACTTCAAGTTCTATTATAGAGCGATAGTCCTGAAAACAGCTTGGTTCTGAAACAAAAATAGACAGGTAGACCAATGGAATCGAATTGAAAACCCTGATACTAACCCACACACCTACAAATATCTGATTTTTGACAAAGAAGCTAAAATTATACAATGGAATGAAGAAAGCATCTTCAACAAATAGTGCTGGCATAACTGGATGCTGGCATGTAGAAGACTACAGACAGATCCATGTCTATTGCCATGCACAAAACTTAAGTCCAAATGGATCAAAGACCTCAACATTAATCCAACCACAGTCAACCTCTAAGAAGACAAAGTGGGAATTACCCTTGAATGAATAGGTACAGGAGACAGCTTCCTTTAGCATAGACACTGAGATCAACAATTAATAAATGGGATCTACTGAAACTGAGAAGCTTCTGTAAGGCAGAGGACACAGTCAGCAAGACAAAATGGCAGCCCACATACTGGGAAGATATTCACCAACCCCATATCTGACAGAGGGCTGATCTACAAATTTTACAAAGAACTCAAGAAGCTAGTTTCCAAAACACCTAATAATCCAATTAAAAGTGGGGTACAGAACTGAATAGAGACTTCTCAACAGAGGAATTTAAAATGGCTGAAAGACACATATGAAAGTGCTCAACATCTTTAAACATCAGAGAAATGCAAATCAAAACAACTCTGAGATATCATCTTACTCCAGTCAGAATGTCTAAAATCAAAAACACCAATGAGAACTTATGCTGGAGAGGATGCCGAGAAAGGGGAACACTCCTCCACTGCTGGTGGGAGGGTAAATTTGTACAGTCACTTTGGGAATCAGTATGGCAATTCCTCAGGAAAATGGGAATTAGTGTACCACAAGATCCAGCAATTCCACTCTTGGACATATACCCAAAAGAAGTATATTCATACAGCAAGGACATCTGTTCAACTATGTTCATAGTAGAATTATTTGGAAATGCATTCTTAATGAAGTCTAAATGATCAAGAGATCTTAGTTAACTGAACTACAGACAAGCATCTCCTGTTCAGTTATCTGAGTTTTACTTACTGTATAATGTGAAAATTTTGACACTAGAGGAAAGAAATTGTGATTTCAGTTTTCATTTTATATCAGTCACCCATAAAGTTCAGAAAAGATTGTTGCCCAGAAATCCCCCCTTACTCCCCCTTTTTGATAAGATACAACCAAATCCTTCAGGATGGAAAAGAAGTTTATTTTTTTCCACAAACTTTATCTTGGATTGTGAAATTAAACCTCAGGAACTGGAATTCATTGGGAACTGCAAATGCTCTAAAAACAAAGGAATATATGGAACCCTGTCCTGTGACTATAGCTCTAACATATAGAATTGGTGTGGCCCCTGAAACATCACAGACTTCTGTTTATCAATGACAGCTTTCTATTGAGAAATTTCAAGAAGATTTTCCAATTTTTGCAAAAATGTAATTCTTATCTTCCTATCTCAGCAGTTCTTAGTTATATGTGCGTTTTTTGTTTGTTTTTGTTTTGTTTTGTTTTTATCTTGGACTATGATCTCAGAACTTTCACTCTCTATGTAATATCATTTCTCAAGTCTTGTTTAGGCAGACATTATTATGATTTCATGAGTGTGGATTCCCTATTGTTTCTAGAGATATGTATATCACAGCAGACTTTCTGGTCCTCTGACATTTACAATCTTTAAACGCCCTGTTTCATGATATTCTCTCTGCCTTCATTATAGGAGTTGTGTTGTAGACAGACTCTGTGAGGTTAGGCACCCTGAACCTCTCTTCTTTGTATTTTGACCAGTTAGGGTTTTCTGAAAATCCTCTCCATCTGTTTCTATGAGAATCTTTTATGAGGAATCAAAAACTACAGTTACTTGTGGGTAGAATATAAGTAATTTGAACATGGTTAGGTAAAATACTGTTCTAGAAAAGTATCTATAGCAGTTTATATTAAAAAAACAATGGTGTGTGTAGTCTTGTGTAGTTGACTTGTGTAGTTTACATTACTAGAAGGATTTTTCTCCTGTGATGAATGTTAAAGTCCAATTAGACAGTTATTGAGGTTCATAATTTTAACAGCTAAATAGGAGTATAGATTGCTTTTCTCCTTTGACAGATTTCATACCACCTTCTGGATCTATGAAAGTATGTCTTCCTGAGGAGGATGTTGAGTCAGATCCATTTCAAATTTCCTGACTTCCAAAAGTGAAGTATAATCTGTCTTTAGCAGTAGGGACTTAACTCTGGTAGGGAACCAAGAGCAGGAGCAATAACTATACTTTTGTGAGATACTTTTACTCTCCATTGACAAACAACTCAAAAGGTTTTCATTCTTAGTGACTTTTCTCTTATTCATTACATTTTTGGTACTGTAACCTAATTAATATTAATCCCTTTTCTTCCCTCCCTCCTCACCCTATCATGCACACCCTTCCTCAACTCTCCTTCAAATTCAGGGCCTATTTTCTCAATAATTGTTTTGGATGCATATATTTACCTTTATTATTATATCTACATATCTCTAGTTATAGCTTGTTCAGTCCATATAATGTTAATTCAATTGTGTTTTTAGGATTGATGATTGAGAACTGAACAACCAATTAATATTCTCTTCCCCAACAAAGATCTCTCTCACTGAACCCAGCTTTTCTCATTTAACTACAGCTGTTTGTGTAGTGTAGACAATTCATGTGGTTTTCTCAGTCCACTTTGGTACAACCATTGATGTCCTCTTGTTTAGTGCATGTTTGGGCAGTCACTATTTTCTGATGTTACCTGGAGATTCAATCACACATAAAAGTTTGATTCATTGGCTCTTACAAAATTTCTTTCCTCTTGTATATTGTTCCTTAATTCTTGGGTGTGGGCTTGCTTTATAGATGCATCTATTGGAATGAGCTCTGTAACATGGTATAGTTTTATGTAATGGTATCAGGTATTGGGTGTTAGAGTTTTTGTTATATGGTCTATGGCAATCTAAGGGAAAACTGAAATGATATTGATGTATAATTTAGTGTACATTTCTGCTGTTTTGTTTTTCCTTTTTTATTTAAATTAGAAACAAGCTTGTATCACATGTCAATGCCAGTTCTCTCCCTTCTCTCCTCCTATGCCCCATATAACTCCCTATCCCATGCCCTTTTTGCTTCCCAAGGAGGATGAGGCCTTCCATGGGTGACCCTCAAAGTCTGTCACACCCTTGTCTGTGTGTCTAGGCTGAGAGAGTATCCTTCTATGTGGATTGGGCTCCCAAAGTCCATTCCTATACTAGGGATGAATGTTGATCCTCTACCAGAGGCCTCACAGATTGCCCAGGCCTCCTAACTGAGTCCAACATTCACGAGGTCTGGATAGGTCCTATGCTGGTTTCCCAGCTATCAGTCTGGGGTCCATGAGCAACCCTTTGTTCAGGTCAGCTGTTTCTGTGGGTTTCTTGAAAATTTAGACGAATTATTTCTCTTCACTTTTAAGAAACAGATCACTGGTCAATTTCCATTCATAGACATACAAAGTCTTATTCTCATAAATCATATTCATTTTATATAATTTCCAAAATGTAAAAGGAATTGGATCTGATAAATACTATTTGAATTATTAGTATTTTCTTCTTTTCTTTTGGGCCTAACTTGGGCAGGTGGCTGGTGTTAAGCTCACACTTGGCAGTGGGGCTCAGGTGGCTTTTGGCGGAAAGATTTATCATAAGAGGACAAGATCTCCTAAGAAAATTGGGAACATGGGGGGAGAGGAAAGGGAGGAGAAAGAGGAGAAAGAGGATGGGAGAAGAGGAAGGGGGAGGAGAACATGAGGGATCAGGAAGGTCAAATTGAGGAAGAACAGACAAGGGGACCAAGAAAAGAGATAGCCTTAATAGAGGGAGCCATTATGGGTTTAATGAGAATTCTGGCAATTTTCAGAGATCTACAAGGATGACCACAACACAGAATCTAAATGATAGTGGAGAGGCTACTTTAAATGCCCTTCCCCTTTAATGAGATTGATGACTACCTTAAATGCCATCCTAGAGCTTCCTTTTTTCTTTAGTTGAAGTAAAATTACATCATGCACCACCAGGTTCTCATTTCTCGTACTCCTCCCGTGAACTCAACCTGCTCCTTCTCAAATGCATGAAGCCTTCTCTTCCATATATATCAACATTGGATATATCGCAATCCTCTTTCTCACCAAGGAAAATGATACTGGCATCAAGTCTTCTTCTTTGATATCACTCCACTTGACACAGCTTCAAAATAATCTTACCATTATTGTATAAAAATAACAATTTTAAAACACACCAAATTTCAGACAGTATATTTCACCATTATAATTAATCTTAGTGAATGCCTGAGATTTTTCAGGCTTCTTTATTTCCATTTACATTCTGGAGTCAAAATATGTTTCAGTTGTAATAGACAAACATATTAGTCATTGTTAAAACTGAACTTATAAGGTATGGTTGTAGACTTAGGAAAATACATGAATAAAGTTTATAAGAAATACAAAGTCTTAAAATACTTTTGACATTAATGTTTTCATTTGATAACCTAAGACTGAAATATAATTTTAGAGAAACTTGATAATAAACAATTTAATATCCTATACATTGAAAACTCTCTTCAAAATTGAAATTAAAGAAATGTAATGATGTAATTGAAGTTTTATTATCTGAAATATTTTAGGAAATGTCTGTTAATGACCTATGCTCAGTACATTCACACACCTTTAGTAGCACTCTGAGAAACAATGAGGCCGTAATGTGCATAACTTTAACTGTTAGCATATTCTTACTGAGGCTGTAAATACTAATATAAGGAACTGTACAAAATACTTTTGCCAATAGTTTTACTCCATGCATTTACAAATTGGAAGCCCCCACCCATACAAAGACACCATCTTTTAACTAATAGATAAGAAAAATTTCCTTTCCATCTAGTATTACTTTATTTTTTATGCTGCAGTTTGAATACAGTGTGTTATTACCAAGCACTAGCAGAGTTCAGAGTTCAGTCAACATCAGTTTAGAAAAGTTAGATGATAAAGGTTATTTTAAGGGTTTTGTGTTTTTTTTGTTTGATTGATTTTTTTTTTTTTTTTTTTTGGTCTTGTTCTTCAGCTATGTTTCAATTTTCAGGGCCTTCTGTGGTAGAGTTGCTGGGCTACAACTTTTGTCTTTGATGACTGAATGTTTTGTTTCCTGGTTTCTGTTGCTCTCTCTGGTTCTTAGGGATTGCAGTGGCTATAAGTTTCCTGATAAGAGTTTTTTTTTGTTTTTGATTTGTTTTCCCTTGGGACACTGCTAGGTGTGGCTGGTAGAGAGAGGTTCAAGGTAAAATGTGTTTCTAGGGATTGAGAACTTGTTTAGAGAAATGGGCTGGTGGGTGGCACTTAGCAGATCCACAACATGGAGGAAGTCACGAGGCTCCATCAGGATCTTCTTAGTCCTGTGGAATGGTGGCAGAGAAGGAAGAGAGGACACAACACTTAATCCTCTATAGAGCTGGGGATGATACTGGGGGATTGGATTTGAAGGAAAAGACAGAGAGTGAAGAGATGAAGCTGGCCTTCCTCCTTCACTGGCCTGCTTGTTTCTCTGGAAGGCTTGGCTTTCAATTTCCCAGGGAGTGCCTGCAGGTGTTGGGGAATGAGTTAAGAGGGTGAGTGGGAAGAAGGCTATAGAGAAGACCTGTTTGATCAATTGGAGATGAGGAGGCAAGGAACAGAAGGACACAGCAGTTGCTCTATTACAGAGCTGGGGATGAGACTGTGGGGGTTGGAGGAGTGGAGAGAGTGGTGAAGAGCTACAGTTAAGCTGACTGTTTTACCACTCAGGCGTAAGGGAGGATCTTAAAGAGGAAATGAATTCATCCCTTAAGGAAATCTATGAAAACACACACTGAGGGAAACTCGAAATGAAAAATTTTGGGCTCCAACAAGATGGAATGATCTCTTCGAGCTAAAAGATCATGGAAATCCTAAATTGAAAAATACAGATTCAAGTATATTTCATAGGCTGCTTTACATAATAGAAATAATTCACAAGAAAATATGCTGATGAATGAAAAAATCACAGGCATATGAAATATTACTACCTAATAAAAAGAGGAAGCAATTAAGTTACTGTTATACCTACAGAATATATTTGCCTTTTTACGTCCTCTATTTCACAGTGAGTTTACTTCAATAATTTAAAGGAGTATTTTAATTGTATTTATTATATTATTTATTATTCTATCACCCTGAATAATTTCTATGCATATCTATTTATGAAAGAATGGGCCTTAGAAGATATTGCATTTCACTACCATCTTATAATAAACTTTGCATTGCAAGCATCTGCATGTAGATTTATATTGCAACTATTCATGCAGTCTAACGCCTCCTCCTGTTCACAGTGATAACATTTATCATCATTTGATATTTATAAAAACTGCCAAATCTTGACACATCTATGAAATGTTATTTTTTCCTAGTCTGAAGAGATAAAAAATATGATTTAACCATGTAATATTGACTTAAGTATTAAAGTTGTCATAGAAAAAATGCTAAACTAGGATGCTTATAAATGGCAAAACTTTTTTGGTATCTTCAAAGAAGCTGATTGCTCAACAATGTCTCTGTCATCCTCAGTCTTCTATGTTAAAGGAGAGAAGGAGCTCTCTTATGCCTGCTTTATGAGTTTGTGAGTCCTGTCCATTCCATGAGCATTTCACCTTGCTCTCAACACTTTTCCAAAGATCCTGCCTTTTAAACAAATACTTATTACTGATTTTTATACCTAATTTACACTAATTTGAAAATTGGATGCACCAATATTTATGTTATCACACATGATAATAAAATTTTCATTTCTTCAACATAATAGTTATCAATAGTGTTGATCTCTGATATTCCTTATTATTTTCAGTTTCTTCTACCTTTCTCATTGTTTAAAAAGTAGCTTTACATTCTCATTAATCATATTTACAATGTTCTTACCTTACTTAAATATATATATATATTGAGAGAAATGGGTTTGGTTTTTATTTTTGGTTTTTTGGGGTTTTGTATGTTTGTTTTTGGAGACAGAGTTTCTCTGTACATTTGCAACCTGTCCTAGAACTAGCTCTTATAGACCAGGCTGGCATCAAACTCAGAGAGATCCACCTGCTTCTGCCTCCTAATTACTGATATTAAAGGCATTCACCACTACAAGCTGGTGACAAATGATATTTTTAATGTGATAATAAAACAATCTTTTATAAGATTTATTTGTTGTGTAAAATAAAATTCAGATAAAAAAACTAGTTATAACAGGTCTTTGTATTTTATCCTAAATTAATTTTGGTCTAAATTTAAATTTTAATATATTTTAATTTTTACTTCTTCTTTTTTGGTTTTTTCTTTTTTATTTAAATTAGAAAGACACTTGTTTTACATGTCAATCCCAGTTCCCTCTCCCTCCCCTCCTCCCCTGCCCCCAGCAACCCCCATCCCTTCCATTTTTGCTCCCTAGGGTGGATGAGGCCTTCCTTGGGAGATCTTCAAAGTCTGGCATCCTCATTTAGAGCAGGGCCTACACCGTCCCCCTTGTGTCTAGGCTGAGAAAAGGGAACCCAAAGTCCATTCATATACTAGGGATATAAGTAATATGGAAAATAACTACCTTCCTATAGTTTTTATCCTTTGATAACATTATTCTAGTATAAATATCATGAGCAGTGTGTTAAGCACTCTGACTCTGAGGAATTATTTTTTGTTGCTATTTTTGAGATTTTATTTTAATTTCATGTTTTTCCTTTCTCTTTTCTCAAACAATCCGGTATCCCCAACATTTCTCTTCTTTAAATTCAATGCCTCTTTATTTTCAGCAATTATAATTGCAGGTGTGCATATTAGAAGATGCAACTATATTTCCAATATTAAAACTATATAATGTTACTTTATTCATGCTTTCAGGATTGACCATCTGCAACTAGACAACCACTAATTGTGGTCTTCTTTGGGACACCATCTATCTCCCCTGCTCCCAGTTTTATTCTGTTGCCTGTGGTGAATAGGATTGATGCCTTGTTGATTATCTCCATGTAGCTGGCATATTCATTAGAACCATTTTTCATATGACTAGCTGATTATCTTGAAAGTCATCTCCATTCTCAACTTTTATATAGTGGTACCTAGACTTATTTTTACCTCCTTTTTGTAAATGGAGTTCTTAGTTGGTCTAAGTAATAAAACCCCAGAGTCAGATATAGAGGAAAATGCTGAGAGATCAGAGAGAAGGAGAAAGCCACAGCTATACCTTAAATCCTTACTGTTCTCAACAGAAAAGAGACCAATTTCCTGTGTCTCCCTCCTTATATCCTGTTTCCACACAGCTATCTGTCTGTGCAGACATCTATGAATTGTTAGTGGCAAGCTCCATTCTCTGACCCTCTGACAGGCTGTGTGTACAAGCAAGCTATCACTGCCCCTTTTGAAGCATGAGGCAATAATACCTAATGAAAATATAATTTGCATTCATTTATAAAAATCTTTATATACCTGTTCTTAAATTTGAATGTTCCCCATAATAGAATTAATTAAGATAATGTGTGATACTTATGATATTTCAAAGTGAATCACCCTCCTTGCTGACATGTAGAAAACTACTGCATGTAATCTGGTTCATGTTTTGCATTCATTGTTTACTTCTCATAGAAGAAATATTTTCTATTGAAGAAAATGTACTTTTTTCAAACATTCTACAAACATGAATGTTTTTCTTATGGAAGGCCAGCTGCATTATCTATAGTAACATTGCTTAAAATTTTAAATCCTATTAAAATATTTGTTTTTATCCATACTGCTGAAAAAGTTGAAGTTTGTTATTCACAAAAAAATTAAGTATATCCCAGAGTCCTCCCTTTCAATTATTCACATCCAAACATTGTGAAATTTAAGCAAGCTCACAAAACTATGAAAGGTTCATTGTGGCACACACCGAGTTTCAAAAAGGCCATTAATATATTTATGGCTTCATCAAGACAAACTGCCCATTATGTAGTTAAAATATAACATCTGCAGTGAGTAAGTGATTCAGACATGAATAACACCAGAAGATATATAAATAACTTTGCATGTCAGTCCCATGGAGATAAGTAAAAGACATGAGAGGAGATGGAGGGTTTAGATCATTAGTGGCATTTTGTATTTTTCTGAAGGTATTGGATTTCATCCTGGGGACTGTGGATGGGAGGTGACCCTATCAGGTATGTGTCTGAAAAAAGACTCCTATGTGAGCAGCATGAAGGATAACTCTGACAGTGATCTAAAACATCATGAACATTTAATAGGTAGGAGAGATGCAACGAGAAACATAGTCAGGACACGTTAGTGAGCCTTCAAAATGTTTATTGATTTAAAATGAATTGAAGAAGTTTGTGGAAACTTTTTTCTCAATCTTATTTTTAGAAAATGTCAATAGTAGCTCTTCATTGGGTTACTTCAAAGTTTCTCCACCAAAACCCAGTGAGGGTGACCCAGCCAAAGTCCGGGTGAATGACCCATCTCATCTCAAATACTGCAAAAATGTCATCAAACACTACTCTGTGGATGCCCCCATTGTTCAAAGTGGTTTTTATAGGTTCTGAGTCCAATAACACAGTTAAGATGCACAGAATGATTTTCTACTTCTTGTGAGGGAATTCAGTATGTATCATAATCCTGTCCTTTCCATCTTGACAAACAGCTTGTTCATGACTGTGTCCAATTTCATGATTATAAAACAGTCTACTTCTGGATTATCCATTGTTTGTCTTTCTTATTATTGATTGTTTTTAGATAATTATGCCTGTAAAATAAATTTTGTAGATTCTTGTCATTAATTTTGAAAGTTAACATTATACAAAAAAAAACTATTTGTTCATAAATGATTGAGAGCTGATTGCAATAGCTTTTATTTTTGAAACAGTTCCACAGTTTTATAAATTCATCATCATATCACTGTCATGTGAAATAAAACAAATTCTTTACTCATTTGTTAAATTAAACTTAAGAATATACATAGCTAGCCGGGCATTGGTGGTGCATGCCTTTAATCCCAGCACTCAGGAGGCAGAGGCAGGAGGATCTCTGTGACTTCGAGGCCAGCCTGGTCTCCAGAATGAGTGCCAGTATAGGCTCCAAAGCTACACAGAGAAACCCTGTCTCAAAAAAAAAAGAATATTCATAGCTCAAGAAGGGAAAAACAATTATGGTGATCTATGCCATTTATCTCAGCGCTTGGGAGGAAGAAACAGGCAGATCTCTGTGAATTTGAAGGTACCCATCCATACAGTGAGATTCAGACTTCTTAGAGAATACATATTGAAAACCTGTATCAAAAAATAAATTAAAATAAAATAAAGACAAAATGATGACTTAATATATATTAAAAGTTGGAATAAATATATCAATGATAATATTTTCAAACAGTTTTGACAATCAAAAATATTACTAGATAATCATAGTTTTTCTGCTGTATATGGTTTTATATATCTTTATTTTAAAAATTGGAAGCATTGACAATACAGTAGCTATTTGCCCCTTGATGAAAGACTCTCATGGTCTAAATGCCATAGTCCTTTAATATAAATTAAAGGAACTTAAAGAATTAAATAAGTCTTATATTGAGAAATGATAATGTATAATTTTGGTCTGTAGGAAACTTTGTGTTTATCATTTAGCAACCCAAACAATAAAATTTGAATTCTACTAAAATGATATTTAAATGCAATAAATCAATAAATTAGCACATTTTCTTAAAATATAATCTCATCAAAGATTTTGGTGAATGAGAGTTGATTGGATATTTTCTGAACAGAAAAATAGAAAAAATTCAGGCATTATGGTGACACTCTTGTATAGACTACATATGAATAATTGATGAAATAATCTTTGGAAGCTAAGAAGTCAAGCTAATATATAATTATCTATGTCATCACATTACATTCACATCCTATTGTAATGATTAATTCAAGGATAAGTATATAAAGTTACTAGAAATAACTGCCTCTGGTAATAGAAGATGTGATAAAGAATGACTAGGCAAATAACATTTGAACAGACTAATCATTTCTGATACTAAAATATAAGAAGAACAATCACTATTTCTCACATTAAATGAAAATAATTCAAGAATATTGATGAACTACTTTATGATGCTGTGAAAGGCTGAGTTTGAAGGATTTAAGTTAAGGGAAGGGAACTGGAGAATTTAACAGCATGGGTTGCTCTTGCAGAGGTCGTGGGCTCAATTCTGACTTCTAGCAGCCAAAAGGCTGCTCTCAACTTTTGGAATTATTGTCCCTGGAGATCTGATGTCATTTTCCTCACTCCATGGGCATTATATGCATGTGGTCACAGACATACATGTAGACAAATCATTCATACATACACAATACAAATAAAAATAATTAAGGGTAAAGGAAAAGTCAAATAATAAAAGGACATAAAATTAAACAAAAATTTAAATAATGTGGTAATTGTGAGGTAGTAACTACAAAAAATGCAAGCAACAAGCACTGGGAGTTAATATCTACTTCAATTGTTAGTTGGAAATTTATCAAGATTTGAGAAGTTTAATCACTGAGGTGCTAGCTAGATCAGATGTGGGTGCTGCCTACTGAAGAAGCATTAAGCTATCAAAGACACAACATGTCATCTTTTAATGTGTCTAAAATGGGAGTAGTCATTAGCATAAAATGTTTCCTACAACTGGATGCTTCCCAAGCAAATCTTGGGAATCAGATAAAGGCCCTGTAATGAGTCTTGGCAATCTGATGTCAGTCCCTAGAGCACATGCCTTGATGAAGATGAGGATCAGAAAGGCTACCAGAAGATTATCATTTGACCTTTATTCCCACAGAGAGGCATGTGTGTCCTTCCCCCATCATGCAATAGTAAAATACAAATATATAATCGCACACAGACTGCATGCATTTTTATAATCATATATGTGTTTAATAATATCAACGGTATAATAATATTTAATAGTGTAGGCTTGAATTTCATACTTGACTTTTCCAAATTTATTTCTTAACTGTCTAATATCTGAATGATTTAATTACAGAGGAGTTGAAACATTTAACAATCATTGTAAAAGAGAAAGTGTTGTGCCATGTAATAGGCAGTCACTATATGGCCAAGAGAGAAGATTATGTCAGGCAAGATAATAAGAGGCTAGTTATCTGTCTGTGGTGGAT
Organism: Cricetulus griseus; assembly: GCF_003668045.3. Classification (NCBI taxonomy): domain Eukaryota; kingdom Metazoa; phylum Chordata; class Mammalia; order Rodentia; family Cricetidae; genus Cricetulus; species Cricetulus griseus. Next base: position 262,855,308 of record NW_023276807.1, on the reverse strand, counting down.
TATAACCTGGGATATGTGTATGTTTTCCAGTTCAAATAAATGAGTTAACTTAAGGGATAGGATCCCTGATTTTGTAGGAATAAGAGACTGATCCAATAATTGCTCTCAGTTTTCAAGAAATTTCAAACAATGTTGAATCTTAGATCACATATTAGATAACACACATCCTGGATCTAGACATTTGGACAAGGGACAAGGTTGCCAGACGTTTCTTGATGTAGTAATTTTCCACAGTCAGGATATACTAAGTTACATCAACATGATTAAGACCAGAGCCTGAAGGATTCTACTGACCACAGTCACTGAAAATAAAGAGAACAAAACAAGAAATTGGAGAAATGCCACAAAGTGATGCTGCAGACCCTCCAGCCAAACTTACTGCTTACTGAGTTTGACTTTTATTGTGTAAAGGGTACTCGTCTTTTCTGTCTTTTAAGCAATCAGATGTCCTGTTAACTGTCATGTTGAGGAATTATTTACATTTCCATATAAGGTTCATCATAATTAATTTCACAAACCTGATCTAGGAACACAGGATTTTGGAAAACTAGCATAGTATCTAAGTATTGTACAAGATATTTGCACAATTGAAAAAGTAAGCTTCCTCCAAAATATTATCTTTTACTAAATTCTAATCTTGTTCAATGCCTGTTACATAACACATTTATTATTAATAACTGTGAGAAATAACCATGAAAAACTTGAACCTTGTGTGAGATTTTGCATATCATTTTATTTAGAAAATAAGAGACTTTAAAGCATTTTGGCTAGTTGAGTTAGGTGGAGACTATGAGAGCTACTCTACATTTGGGAAGATTTGAAATTCATTATACCTCACAAAATAGAAACAGAATTTTAGAAAATGATATAACGAAACTTCAATGTTCTTTCTGACATTTCTGTGCATTTTTTGTTTTAGCTGTTGTCTTGATTTTTACAGAAGGTTGTATAGCTTGAGTTGGCCTCAAAGAACCTATGTAGTCCAAGATTGCCTGGAGTTCATGATCCTCACATATTTTATTTCTCAAAAGCTTGTTCACAGATAAATGCCACGATATCTGTTTCATGTCTACAGTTTTAAGAAAAAATTCTTAAATAAATGACATAAATGTCTCCCTTGTATGGTATCTCAACTGTACAGAAGCATGGAGACTACCATTAGTTATTACTTTATCATAGTCATTGTTAATATATCACAGTATAAACAATGTAAGAAGCTTTGACTTTGAAAAAATTTTGTTTTCAAAATATTTAAATTTTTTATAATTAAGAAATATTGTAAAGATTTCTCCTTAAAATGGTGGTCTTCTTGGAGAATATGCAACAGGATGACATATATCATATATCAATGGCTTTACACAAATGGAGTTTACCAAACCACATTTTGTTACTTAGAATAAGGATGTATAATGTAGTGAATTACACAGTAGTTGAAGCATACCAAAGAACATGGGCAAGCTATAATGCCAGGTCAGCATCAGGGCTTGCACAATGACATCAGCCACTCGTGCCCTAAAGCCACAGTTGAGACTTTTCTTTGAATGTTAGCAACATGAATGGTGATAGGTAACTGTGTATTTTGTAGTTTCAGAAATCCATGGCTCTGCACGGTGCTGTCAGCCATCCCATCCAGTCTCTCAATAGTGTTTTACTGGTGGAGTCTGGAGACATATACTGTGCATGTCTTGCCTCTGATTCCCTGAGCAATAGTTCCCAGGGACAACATTTATCCTCAGGATTGATAGGGAAAAATCATTTAGAGAAAAGAAGTAGAGAGTAGGCAAAAAAGTTGAAATCTACATCTATTCCTGTTTTTTTTGCATTTGTAATTCCAGGACTGAGGTAACAATTCATAGTTTCCAAATATAACAAAGGAGCCAGATTTTGTATCTGTCATTATATGTGATGAAATTTGGACACTGCCTGAGATGAAGCATCTCCCTTCTGCCGAGACCAGCATTTTCTGAGAGATTCATCTTGGGTTTCAGAATTTCACTGACAGTCTTTTGGTCTTGGGAGGGAAGAGCTGGAAAACACACACAGGCCGAAACTGTGCTCCTGGGCTTTAATGATCTTCCTACTTATGCAGATAGCCTCCAGGCTCAGGTTTCCAGCCTTGCTGGAGTTTGTATGAGTTATGAGGGGTATTTCCATTGCTTTTACTTTCCTAATTAAAATAGTTTAAATGTTAAGCACATAACTGACCTGGCTTATATAACCTTGGGTTTTCCCTAATTTATTCTTAATTCTTTCATGAGATTTAATTTTTTTCCTTCCTTAACTGAAAGTTAGGATTCATCAATATGTGTTACTGTAAAAACAACAACAACAACAAAAAGCCTTGAAACATTTCTAGGTGCTATTCTTATGAAAACGGAAAACAAATTCCTCTCAGTGCCTCTTTCCATTGGACACTGCCAGTAAATACAAAATGCATACAGGCAATGTTAGCTACATCTTTGGCAATTCTCGTTATTAATGTTATTTATGGTCACCTTTCTACAAAAGGGGGCAAAGGGGTACAAATATTAAGGATGAATTCATCATGTCTCAAAATAAGGAAGAAACAGAAGAGAGGAGAAAAAGATGGGAGGAAAGAAGGGATCAAGGGAGGGAGAAAAGGAGAGAAGGAGGAAGGGAGGGAGGGAGAGAATAAGACAGAATGAGAAAGGAATATATGAGGCATCCAGTTAGCAATAACTATTATAGTACTGGCATAATTTTGTTCCTCTGTTTCTCCACATGGGAAAGACGTGGGTTGATGAGAATCCAGCCAGTACAAAAGCCTTGTGTAAAAAACTGTCTTAACACAGGAAAACATTACTTATTCCCTAAGAGTGTATAGTGTCTTAAACCACCTGAAGTTTTATACTCAAAAGTTGCTCACTAAGTCATTCAATACAGTGGACACTGATATTTGATATGTGACTAATAAGATTCTTGGAGCTATTTCTTGGCAAATGTGACCTAATAATTAAAACCAATGGCATCAGAAGACAATTACATGTAGAAGAATGCTCTGCAGAACTTTGTGAGGAATCTAAGCAGTAACTTCAAGAGGACATTGGCAGGAGTCTATGGTGTAGAGAAAGCAATGAGGCCTTTTAAGCAATGTGAGCTGCTGAAAGAACTATTAGGCCTGTGAAGGAAATCTGTGTAGCTCCTGCTGTTGATCCATCTGTAGAAAGTTCCCTATGCCAGTTTTCTTAATTAGGGTGGGCAGGGAAGGACATCCTGTTGAGATGAAGTCCATCACACTGTAATAGAAAGAGTTGCCTTTGCTTATTGAGCCGCTACCAAGAAATGTGTTAATTATCAAATAGAGGAAGAATGCCGTGTAGAGGTGGGAAGAGAAGTTCTTAGCAAAAGCAAAAAAAAAAAAATTGAGGTGATCTGAAATTGAAATTGTTGATTTAGTGAGAAGCATGCAGCCTACTGAGGAGGCTGACTGAACTAACTGCTCTGAGTATATTTATTTGGTCTTCAACCCTGACTTACCTGGAATTCCACTGGGTTAAAACATGTGTTGAAATGTTTTCCTTTGCAGCTTAGAAAGGACATTTATAATATTTTCAACTCCATAACAATCATTTTGAAATTTAGTTAGGAAGTAAACCTTTTATGCACTTGATAGAAACTGAAGAATATTTTGAAATAGAAAATGATTTAAATAAGCAAGAAATATGCAGTCAATGTATCATGTACAAAATTAGTACATTTTACTTTTTTATCTTCTGCTTTTTAATTGATAGGTTATTATCACACAGGTTGTTTGCTTGTAGTTTTATGATTTTTATCCAAACTCTGAAATGAACATTGTATCTCACTCAAATTCAATCATATTATAATTATTTTAACTTTTTGTAGTACTTTGATCTCATATTAAATTTTTCATTGACATTTGTAATTACAACTAAGTTTGTTATTCAAGCAAACATTAAAGTTCTTTTATCAATATCCTAAACATTTTCCTTGAATACATAAAATTCTACTTGCTGTGCTTAATATGTCAAAAATGCCTTTTATTAGCCATGCAGTGTTGGCTACACATCTTTAATCCCAGCACTGGGGAGGCAGATGCAGGCCAATCTCTGTGATCCAAAGTTATACAGAGAAACTCTCTTGGAAAAAAAATAGAGCAAATGCCCTTTATAACATTATCTCACTGAAAGATGATTGAAAGCTGCAGTTTCAATTTGACTTTCCTTGTGTGTATGTTCACTTAATACTTGAGAAGTTAAGAAGTTTATCTAAGTGGTTTTTTAATTATATAATAATATAACAAAATTGTAATAAATCATACAGTATAAATATTGTAATAAATGCATAACATACAAAACTGTATTTGTGCAGCCTATAGATTCACATAAATTCATAAGAAATAGGCTGTTATAAAGTGATTTCTACTTGTTATGTGTTTATAAATATAGAGTAACTTGAAATTACTTAAACAAATATAGGTCAATTTGCTAGTTAATAAAAGACAACTCAACACAGACACATATATGTAATTGTAGGCTACTTATTTTCATTGTGATTTATGTCATGGTCTCACTGTTATGTGCATTCTTCATATAGCTAAGATGACATCAGAATTCCATGGCACTCAATGATTTTCTCATCTGTTGTGAAAGACTAAAACCACTTGACTTTGAGCATGTTTATCCACTTTATATGGTTGTGTAGAATTGAACAGTACGTTAAACTGTTTTTCTCCCACAATAGAAGAATCAAATTTCAGGTGTGACTTCTTCGAAAAACTACCAACTTTTTTCTCCCTAATTTTTGCACAATCTTAACTTAGTAATTAACCCTTTAAAGTGGGGAATCACAAATATTCACAAACTATGAACATGACATGAAGTCACATATATTATCATGGAGAATAGGAGTTGCTATCTAGATACTTTATTGCAATGCCTTGGAAATTACAACTTGGTTAGCACAGTACAACACATGGGTGGTGTACAAACCACCAAGCTTTACCGATAAGTATCTTGTGAAAGTGGCATAACTCAGTGTTTCCTTGCTATTCTTCCTGCATAGATTTTTAAAAAGAGACTATGCCTTTCCCTTCTCAATACTAACTTTGAAAAATGCACAACCTAAAGAGGACTAAACACACAGGATTCTTGAGGAAGAACAGATGCTGAAGAGTTGAGATTCAGAAGTATCCAGTTATCATGGAAACCTATTAAGCATGTTAAGTGCATTGGAGTTCTGTGGGTGATGTCTCAGTGACACAGAGTGGAGTAAATAATTTTAGGGGAACAGAGGGGCGGGAAAGGCAAAGTATAAAATGAAGAGTGAATATCAGTGATAGAATTAGATGAGTACTTAGAGAAAAGTACTTTAGAATCATTGGGGTTAATTAGCATGTTAAATGAATGGAAGTGGTTAATTCACATCGATTTATTGATTACAGCTCTGTGTGATGATAATGATTTGTTCACCCTCACAATTTGCAGAAGTGTTGCCTAGAATTTTCTAGGTGCCTAGCCTCCTTCTGGGATATTTCTCTTTCTCAGACTAAAGGAATTCACCAAAAGTTTGGTGAATTCAATCAATTTTGTGGTAAGAAAATTTAACATGTTTCTGTCTTCTGTCCCTCTGTGTGTGCATTTGTAAAAGTTTCCTGACTTACTCCACTGTCCTGATTTAGATCATGTAAATATAACTAGGTTTGTCATTTATTATAAAATGAAAATTATTTTCCTATCAGTAATTTTATTACTAAAAGATCTTTCAGGTGAAGGTTCAGCAAATAATAACAAATGGCATGTATTTTTCCTGAGCACAATAGCAATTATTTTCTAATTTTTATTCTTTTAATGGCATTATGATAGATTTCTGTTTCTAGGCACAGTTCCAGACTTTGTCAATCGCTGGTATTAATGAGCAACTGACTGCACAGGCTTCAGTCTATTCTGAAATAACAACGAACTAAATATAATGACCTAGATTGCATGCACTCCTATCACTAGGCAATTCTAGGTCTCAGAAGTTCTGAACATTTAGTAGAAGTACTTATATTCATTGACATGAAAATCATACCTGAGAAACTGAGATTATTCAAAAGCCTGTTGCTAAGTGGAGGCTGGACTGAACTTGTGTTATTTGTACATTACAATAATCATGAGACAGATTGTTGCACTCAAGAGACAGAAGGTCTCGCTAATATTTTTTTTCTGAGCTCAAAATATTCAAAATACATGTGTGGAAGACGGGAGACCAACTTGTGGAATTATTAATACAAAGATTTGCTAAATTCTAATAATCAGGAACCAGAACCAAAGAAAATGAGCAGAAAAGACAAATGAAAATGTTAAGAGAAATCATTAATACTCATAACTGTATTTTTTGTAATTTTGTGTATGAGAAAGATAAAGAAAGAAAGAGACAGAAGCAGATACAAAGACAGACAGACAGCAGAGACAGAGGACACTTCTAAGGCCGATTTCAAGATTATATATATCCTTATGTGACAATTGTAAATGCTCAGTGGAAAGGAAGAATGCCATCCTCATTTCCCTTCAAGTATATGCTTGCTAACCTATGAAAGAAGATTTATTTCTTGTACACTTTAACAAGAATATTTAGTGCTCATAACAAATTCCTACTGAAACCTGTCAGTTTGATTTAAATTGGAGTTAATGGAAACTCAGTGTTCGTTATATAAGATAGTAAATGATACCGAAGAAGCAGCTTTCTGCCAAGATTTTGTGCCTTTTGATTGTGCGTGTCATTATTCTTCACAGTGATTGCTTATGTGTGTGGTGTCACCTGTATACTCAGTTTAAAAAGGAGTCACTGCACTGTATTCTGACTGATTCCAGTGAGTCTTCGAGCAAAGCAGGGATCGTCTTCCCAGACAAATGAATTGCAGAGACATGGGCTCATCCTGACACACCCTTGTTCTCTTCCTTCAGTCTTTAAGTACTAGCTTTCCCTCTCCTTGTCTTCTGTTTCATTAATAAGTGGTTGCCTCCCAGACTCTCTCGTTCCTCTCCGGCTGCCTACACTCACTTCTTCTGTGCTAAACACTCTGTCTCTTTCCTCATTCCTATTAGAACTGCTGTGATTTCTTGCTAGTTACAGGCTTCCTGTTTTCAGATATTTCATTTCTGATATTTGCTTATACTCTAACCCACAGTCAAATTATTTTTTAACTTCCATCTATTATCTAGTTCAATCATTAAGCAATAAAATTAGAAGATATTAAAATCAAAATTGTTTTTGAATTGTTTTCTCTAACCCATCTTTTTATTTTTATTTTATTTTATTATTAGTTCAAATTAAGAACAAGCTTGCTTCACATGTCAATCCCTTCTCCCTCACCCTCCCCTCACTCCCCCCTCCTCTCCCTCCATGGGGGCTCCCCAAATTCCACAACATCATCCTGGGCCAGACCTTGGCCCTCCCCTATATGTTGGGTCTGAGAGAGCATCCCTTCATTTAGGATGGGCTCTCAAAGTCCCTTCTTACACCAGGGAAAAAATATTGATCCACTACCAGAGGCCCCATAGAGTGCTGAGGCCTCATCCTTGACATCCACTTTCAGGGGTCTGGATCAGTCCCATCATGGCCTCCCAGACAGCAGTCTGGAGTCCATGTGCTTCCCCCTTTTTAAATTAAAATGTTTAATTCTTGAGAATTTTATGAAAGCATGCACTTCCACTACCCTTTTGCAACTCTCCTTATGAAAACCCAACATTCTGCCTGTCAGCTTTCAGTTTTCATTATCTTTACTGTTTTGTTTCGATTTTATTTTTAGTCCTATTAAATTTGTAATGCTTTTTGTTTGTTTGTTTTTTGGTTTTCTCTGACTCTTGATTCTGTACTAAATAACATGTAAATGCAAACACCTGAATCCATTCACTGTTGTTCTCAAGCCTCAGCTTTTAGGGTTGACCTCTGATATTTATAATTAAATAGTAGGCTCATCCTTGGGCAAGACAGATTTTCCTTTCTCAGCATTCATTAAATGGTTGGCCTGTAGCTCCCCATCTAGGATTAGGGCATATCACGGGGAAGTTGAGATTAACCTGGCTTTGATTAAGGTACTATTATTGAGATTTCATGGTAGCAGCTTCCCTGACTTTTACAGAAGACAAAGTCTTGAGACAGAAGTTCTGATTTTCTGAATTTTCCCTGCTTCCAGTCCCCTATTTCACATTGTTACCTGAGTGGAAGCTAAAGTTGCTTTCCATTTACAAACAGGGGTTGAGCAGCCCAAGGTGGGCTGTCCTTTGTATTTCGACCAATTGCGATTTCTTGTGATGGTCTCTATCTGAGGTTCAAAGAGGCTTCTTTGATGATGATTGAGAAATACCCTGATCTTTAGGCTGAATGATAAGTATGTAGCATGCAGTCACAAATAACACTGGTTTTTGAAGTGGTAGGAGTAGGTCTTCCTCCATGATCCATGGTGTCCCCGCCATGCCTAGTGGCCTGGACTTACACCACATGCCATGAATTTCCTCCTACTGAGTAGTCCTTAATTCCAACTATGTAGCTGTTGGTTGCCATCAAGACATAAGTCCCACTATTACACACTTGGGAAAAGCTTGACATTCTAATCATTGCTGGATGCATGGGCATCACAGCTGAGTAGGATTATTGATTACTTTTCTCCTTATGAATCTTGTGTAGCACTTCTTGGTGCTATGAAAGCTAGTGGTCAGGAAATAGAGTTAGAAGCCAACTTCAGCTTCACTTCTCTAATCACTGTGTCTGAAGTGCTTGACATCTTTAGCAATTGGTGCTTACTTTCAAAGACTGAAAGCTGAAAGGACTGCACTTACAAAACATTTGCTACTCCCATCTTGCTTAGCCTTAACTAGATTAGCACTGACTCTTTTAACAGGGCATTACTTGGTATTGAAATTGAAGGTTTAATGGCTCATTCCAATTGTCTACTTGATGTGATATCCAGTCACCACAGAGACATACTCCAGGGTGTATACTTTTGAACAACTTTTCTGAAAGAATTGACTAAGGAAGGATGTGGGCAGTGCCATTCTGTGTGCTGAAATGACAAGACTAAATAAAAGAGACAGGGCAAGTCAACACTGTGTTCATCTCCCTGCTTCCTGATTAGAGACGAATTTGAGCAGCTGCCTCAGGATACTGAAACAATAACTAGAACCTGCTTGCCACCATTCCTTCCCCATCAATCTGTAAGCCAAAATAAAGCATTTCTTCCAGTTCATTTGCTTGGGTATTTTGTCAAAACAGCAAGGAACTAATCCAAATTTATTTTATAATAGTATCATCCCCTCTGACACTTGCTATGTCAAACTACAGATAAAATGATAGGGCAGATATCTCCCATTCCTAAAATGAATTAACTTTCATAAATCTATTTACATGACTTTTTAGCCATAAATTATTAAATTCATATTCTACATTTATAATCTGAATATACTCTCACTGTAAAATATAGTCATGAAATATCTTATATCCACCTTTTCAATTAACAGCTTTCCACAAAGACTTTACTCAGAAATGTTCCTCTGAGATTTAGGACAAATTTAAAAAATCCTTTTTATAGAAATAATCAGTTCCATGCCTAGTAAGTACTGTGCTTGTATCTTGATTTTCAGTTGTTAATAGCTAAATATTACTAATGCCAATGGTGGGGCTAAGTTTCATATAATATTATATGAGTATATATGCATATGTATATATGTATATCTCAGTCTTAGTAGAAGTAATTTTCTAACAAATAGAACTTGTCTCCTATTAACATTCTACAGTGCCTTAACATAAAGAACCAGTTCTTAGTCCAGAATAAGGTTGAATAAAAACCTTCATTGAAAATGTTTGTTGTTAGGCTGAAAGTAAGTATTTTACTTCCATTTAAAATGTTGGCCTGTAAACTCACAATTTTAGCTCTTCCTGAAAAATAAGCATAACAATTTTTCTTTATCCATTCTCCTCTCAAATCCTACTCCACTAATTATTAGAAAAGAAAACCACTCCAAGTAAACATGAATGAACTAGAACAAAATATCAAATCACAGAGTGAGGTCAAATTATGACCAAGTAGATAATCTTGTGTATCCTGCATAGCAAACATAATCCCAGAGTAGATGAGGAATAAAATTAGCTATTTCCAGGTTGGCTTATCTATAAGCTTTATCCATGATATTAGGCAGAAAAGAGATCCATTCATACATTAAATATCCCTCAGAGTTTTTTAATTGCATTATAGCATCTGGAACTGTCTTCTGAAACCACAAGCTATGACCAAGCCTGTACTAATTAAGGAGGATTTGGCAGCTAGAAATACACTCCTACTTTGAACCCAGTCCAGTATTTGGGATCTGCCATGCATGAAGAAACAGACCCAGCTGCAGGACTTACGGGTAATTTGAGTTAATCAGAAAGCTCACAGTATTTAGCAGATTCTATCAAACAAGCTATATTTCAAAAGGTTATAGTTCAAGTGAGACAGTAATATTCAGTATCAAGTAAAGCAAATTGTTAGACTTGTACTGAAATAATGTAGCATGAGGGGGGTGATCATTCTGTGAACTGGACAAGCACAGGGCTATGAAGGGTTCAGCTATCACTCTCAGATACTCAGAGATCCCTGCATTCTGACACCCAGATTCATTTGGGGTTCTAGTTAGAGAACAAATTGCTAAAACAACACATTTCCGAATGTGGACTCAGAAACTGGTGGGATGACTCATCCAGTTAAAGTGATCTCTTCAGGTTATGATCTCTGGAGATCACCTAGAAAGTGTTAAAAAAAAAATAGAAGCAACTCCATACTTGCCATTTGACGGCCACATGGAAACCACAGCATACGAAACTCCTTCAGCTAATCATGCACACACCACACACACACACACACACACACACACACACACACACACACACACAGAGAGAGAGAGAGAGAGAGAGAAAGAGAGAGAGAGAGAGAGAGAGAGAGAGAGAGAGAGAGAGAGAGAGAATAATGTAACAATAAGTCTTTCCACCACCCTGCCCAAGTTCCACATGCTGACACATTAAGGTCCCAAGTAACATACAGAGGCTAATATAACCTACAAATGCTGCTTGGCCAATGACTAGGATATCTCATCTGCTAGCTCAGTCTTAATTATCATAAATCTATATATTTTATAAGACTTTTCTTATCAGAGGACACCAGAGGAAGCTTTCTGTCTTCCAGGGCTCAAATAGTGACCCTGTGCTTTCTCCTACCTTTCCCAAAATTCTCCTTGACTCCTAGTCACATCTATCTTGTTTCCCTATTGGCCAACATTAATTTATTTATCAACCAATAAGACTATCATATACACAGAAGGACCACCCCCATTAGAGTAATTAGTGACTTTTAACTGACATGTAATAAGGTACTAAAAAATCTGTAGTTAAGTTTAGAGGATGAGATTAAAAAAATGATTAAAAGAACTACAAGCATGTTTTAATTTCACTCAGTTTTTTAACATTTAATTAAAATCACTGAATGCACCATGCTTAACATTACTGTAAACCAATGATTTCAAAGTTAAAGTTAATTTGTATGTAGTAGCTAAAATGCTTTAGTTATGCTGAACAAGAGAAACTATAAATAGAAGAGTGTCCCTTGGAGCAGAATAATCTTCTAGCCTCCCATGGAGTTGCTGTTTAACATCTTTAAGGGGCTCTGGTGGATCAGTCCCCTTTCTAAGCGTTCCTTGCACTGTACGATACTGGAAGCATTACTCTGTTGAGTCTAGTATGTGTGTCACCTTTTGATTACCACAGAAGCTTTAGAACCACTGATCCAACTTGAATGGGCATTGAGCAGAGCATCAAATTGAGTTATCATTTTCCTGGCCCAACAGTTCCTAAATTACCCTGCTTTAATCCTTCCATTCTTCTAGTCATCACTATCTGTCCTAATTCTGCCATGTCATTCTCAACTTTCTTGGATGCTCTCCCTGTCAGCATCCTACTCTTGTCTGCAAGCATATTCTATGGATAGTGTTTCCATTCCCAGTGTAGTTAATTAAACATTTCTTACTGAAGGTTCTACAGAAAAACTTCATCATGGCTGGCATTATGACTTCCAAAAAGGAGTCACAATAAAACATTCACAGAAATAAAAAATGTATTTAATTATTATTTCTATGATTAAAATACTTATAATTATATGCATTATATATTATTATATGTACTTTTATTATTTTAACATTATTTCTAATCTTTATTGGGAGTGATATAGTTTTACATAGATGACTATCTTCAAATTTTCAACCCATATATGACAAAATGAGGGTTTATTTTGTCAACATTTCTTGTTCTCTTGTTCTGCTTGTAATGAAGAGTAAGGAAATTGTCTCTACAAGCAGGATTCTTTGAAAGCTGCAGTCCATGTTTGCAATACTGCCAATATACTCTCTATTACATATAATATATTATATATTGCATATAAATTATATCATATATATTAGTGTTATCTTAGTGTATAACACAAATAATGAAAGTGTTTAAATAGCACAGGTTACAATAAAATTTAAAAATGCCAATTTCCTAAGATGAAAAAAAAAATACTACAGGCCTTTAGCATACAGAGTGATTCTGTCTTCTTACTGCTAAGGGAAAGACAAGTGACCATGATCTCCTGATCTCCAAGACTGTGGGCATCAGCATTCTTGAGACAGGACATAGGAGGTAACACACTAAAATATATAAAGCAAAAGAACAGAAGCAGGCACCCAAGCAATTCTCAACACTGGGCAAACAGCTTCTAATGGGGAAAATGAAGAAATGATACATCATCATTTATTTTCTGTAATATTGGCATCAATGTGACCTGTTTTCTTTCAAATGAAGGTTATTACTGTATCATTTCCCACATTAGGATAGTTTAGCACCACAATTAGTGATTGTGCAGCAAAAACAGAGTTCAAATTAACTTCTGTGTAAGCTTTGGCAAAACAGAAATGATAATAGCTCAATGACCATCTCACTGTGTTCTCAGATACATACAAACTTCAATTTTGAGCAAATATGTTAGGTTTAATTTCCTATACTGAGAAAATAGCATTGCACTAAGGGTTTGTGAAGGCTACAACTATACATTCAACCACAGTGAGCACTACAGTGAATGTCTATCATTCATGATTACATACTATAGATAAAAGATTTCAGTTCTCAAAAATGAAGCCGTAAATTCTAAACTTATCATCCTAAGGACATTATTCACATTGTCTACACAAACACAATTCTTCCATGCAATGATATATTCTAGCAAATACATTTTATTTAACACTGACGTATTAGTTGAGTTATGAGACCTTACTTCTCTTCCTAGACATGGAAGAGAATGTTCATTCTATTTGGCATAGTTGTGTCTACTTCATTGGTGCTGGCTTCTGACTCAAACAGTAGCCTTCTTTACTCTTAAGAATCAGTAGGCTCATGGGTTATTTGTCATGTTTTCCTGAACTATTATTAAATTGTTTCTATGGATTAAAAAGAAATTGACTGAAATCACATAAGTTAAAAAGAAATTTTCAAAAAGTATTCACCCGAACTTAACATTTTTAAAGTTAATCTTAACAAATCTGCTGTAAAAACAAAAACAGGTTTCTAGTCATAGACAAGAAATAATGAACATATTCATCAGTATTCTTCATGTTACATATAAAACAACATAAGAAAGTGGAAAGAAGTTGGCAGGTTCAATAAGGGTTTATCAGTGAAGAGTCCCATGAAAGCAGCTCCAACAAACACCTTCATTTGGCCTCATTTGCCATGGCCTGGGTCCTGAGAGGCATACTCTCTCAGAATACATAGGGCCTACAAGAAAAAAAAAAAAACAAAGGAAACAAACAAACAAATAACTATTATATCAAGCCAAAGAGTGAGAGCTAGAAAAGGAACCAGATTGAAACAACAGTCTTCAGTGTTTTTCCCACTCCAGCTCAGTGCCATGTGAGAAATTAAGGATATCAGCTGAGTGAGAGGAAGACACAATTGTACCAAGATTACTACAATGAGGTGCTCCTACCATTCTGTTTCTCATTATGCATGTGTGAGGCAATATACTTGGGCAATCAACAGTTTCACGAGTATCTCACTTCCACCTTTACAGAGCCAGGGAAACAAACCTGTGCCTAGAGTCACCCCATTTTGTAACACTTATGAGCAACTGACTGTTTTTCTGGTCTCTATAGGGTCTAAGAGCACTGTGGGAAGGATTTACACTATAACTACTCAATGGCATTAGATTCCTTTCTACTGTAGGTAAGTCTTCTTAACAACAAAGAAATAGGTTAAGCAAAGATCATGGAAAGAAAATGTTCTTTCAGATTTATTTTATTTTATATATAAGTATGGGTGTTTTGTTTGCATATATGTATGTGTACCCACTGTGTGTGTGGTGTCCCACATAGCTCATAAAAAGGAGTCAGATCCCTTAGATCTGAATTATGGATGGTTGATTTTATTTGTGTGCCTGAAGACAAACCTGGTTCTTCAGTAAAAACAGCAAGTTCCCTTCACCACTAAGCCATCTCTCCTGCCCTAAAAGAAAGACATTGTAATAAAAAGTACTTCTGAGAAAACTCACATCCAAAGACACATGTGTCAATACCACATAATAAAGCCAGGAGAAAGATGCCTATATACTGATAATCAATGAATTTTGACAAGGGAAACAAAAATTGACATAAGAAAAGGTTGTCTCTTTAGTCAAGAATTCTAGGAAAACTAATTTTTCATATTCAAAAGAGGGTAATTCGATGCTGATCCCACTTCGATGTCTCTTTTCTCTACCCCTTTCTCTCTCCTCTCTATACCCTCTCTCCTTCTTCTAACTCCTCTTTCTCCCTCTCCTCTCTCCCATCTGTCACTCTATCTCTCTCTAACACAACACACACATACACACACACACACACACACACACACACACACACAAGTACAGATACACCTGACCTAAGTTAAAGACCTAATAATGAAACTAGAACCCATCAGGAATCCTCCAGCAATTGGAACATATTGGCAGAAATAGTGTTTGACCAGGGTGCATTTCAGGATCAATTCCATATGAAAACAAAAGAAAATAAACAGCTTCTGTAATGGAACATTAGGAAAAGCTATTTTATCCATTTAGATTACATTTTTTTTCAGTATTACAGCAAAAATATCAAACACATAAGTAAACATAAATAAATAAATTAGGTGACATCAAGCTAAAATTATAAAAATAAATGAGAAAAAAAGACAAATTAGCAACCAATGCATTGAGAAAATTACTTAAAATTTAGAGACAAGTATAGTGGCCCATAAAAATGGTTCTGCTTCCTCTTGCCTCAAGGTCAGAGAGTTCAAAACTGTCCTTAGTAAGTCAAAAGACCTACAGGTCTACAGTTTTGCTACTGCAGGATGTTTTGGGTCTTAGTAGAGGATGTCTTATCTAAATTACAACAGACTTGAGCTGAGGTGTGTTTACTCTTGACCCTCCAGATGGGATGGCAGGTGTGGTTACCAAATGCTTGGAAGATTAGGGAAGGAAATCTGTTTGCTCCTTTTACATGATAATAGAAGTCTTCTGCAATTTCCCCCTTTTTGTTGGGGTAGTTGAGAATATTGAAGAATAAACTTGGGTGCTCAATATTCACTGGATTGCCCTCCTGACTCTATCCTGTGTCTTTCATTTTCTTAGCATCTTTACCTGCCCTTTCTTAATCCATACTCCCCTTTCCAGGTACAAACCTGGCAAGTCAGCTGGATCCAACTGAGGCTCCACAAAACCAAGTTATGGCAGAGAAGTCACACAATTCAAAAAATAAGAAAACAACATATTAAAATATGTAGTATATAAAACATTTTCCCAATATACATGTAGAAATACCAACTAAGAATAGAAACCATTCAACATAAATTATAAACAGGGTAAATGCAACTTGAAACAATTATAAGATGTTATGTACTACCATTTAGGACGAAGAATACAAAAAAGAACAAAAACAAAACAAACAAGAAAACATGAGTTAACAAATATTAACAAGAAAAGAAGAAAAGAACCCTTTACATACACAAATTCATACATCACAAACATTGTAATTTTTTTTAGATTTTATGATTTATTGCTGATAGGCACAGAATTTCAAGTAAACATTATACATATAGAGAATAGTTGAGACATAAATTTATGCTTTTTTGTAGTATGAGGGATGTTATCCTATAGGAAAAAAATTAGATGAAAAGAAAATAAGTTATACAAATTCACCAGAAGGTGAAATAATTATTTTTAAAATGAACTAACATAACACTGGAGCTAGATTAAAGGATATGGTAAAAAGCATAGGAATATGGAGAAATATTAGAGCCAGAATGTCTAAAATATTTTATATTTTTATACTATAATTTCTAAAAGAGAAGTCATAGGTAATAAAAAGAAATAAATATTCTTAAAAGTAGGAATTCTACATGTGATGAAAGCTATAGAAGCAGGGTTCTAGTGACTTATTTAATCAAAACAATAAATGACACAACTACATAATTAATATTTTGAGAACCTTTAATCATTTATACTTAATTAGTTACTTTTCTTGAGGCTCTTATAAAATAACCACACCAAAGAAAGCTAGAGAAAAAAGAGTTTCCTTTGGCTCAGAGGGTTAGGGTACAGTCTCTCATGGTAGTGGGCACTGAGGTACCGTTCACACTGCATAGGAAGCACAGCAACATATGCTGACACTCAACTTGCTTTCTCCTCTTTGATCTGAGAAGGATCACAACCAAAAGATATCCAGAATTCATGAGTTAAATATAGATAATCCCTGAAGGTATCACAAAAGTTAACACTGTTCAGATAATCCCTTATGTGTGTATGAAGAGACTTGTCCTTTAGATGTTATCACTAAAGTCAAGTTGAAAAACAGTATTCACCATCATTTTTCATTTCAGAAAATAAATATTTTTATTATGATAAAAAATATAGCTTAACCTGGATAATAAGGAGTTCATCAACAAACAGTTTTATCTGATTGTGGAGAGATCTAATATTTGGCTTAAATAATTTTTATGAGTTATTGGTACAATACATAGTTAATTAAAGGATTAGTATTATTTTCTTATTTATGGGTTATGTTTCCTCTTTAAAATTTTGGTATTTAGTTGTTAGAGGAATAACACAATGGTTAACAGCCCAGAGTGTATTCCACAGGACAGAAAAAATGGTAATCAACACAGAAAATATACTACTGAATGGACAGTGATTTTTGATGTGAGTACAGATAGAACAAATAAAACTCCACAATACTTAAATTCAGCAAAGCATTTGTACATCAAGGATACTCAAGATTTTCTATTCATTGCCTATCTAGAGATTAAGAAGGAGTTATGCATACCTGTTTTAATATAACAAAGTCTGTATAGTAGAAAAACAACAAAGTTGAGATACATGAATGATGAAGGTCAAATAAAAACATTAATTGAAGAATCAAGTTGTGTTTTCAAATTGTAGACATTTAAAACTAGGCTTTTTGGAGCCCATTTTCTGTGGAAGGATACCTTGCTCAGCCTGGGCAGGGGGCTTTGTCCTGTCTCAACTTGATACTCAGACTTGTTGACTCACCAAGGGAGGCCTTACCTGCTCTGAGGAGTGGATGGGTGTGGGATAGGAGGAAAGTGGTGGGGGTCAGTTTAATTGGAGGGAGAGGAAACTGGATTGATATACAAAATTTTTAAAAATTTAAGTAAGAAAAGATTTTTTAAAAACGTAAGAATTGCTAACCTGCTTGACTTGGATGCCCACCCGGGCTATTTCAATTCTTTGATCTATACTTGTCTATGTAAAAGTTCTAATTTGAATACCCCCACTGCAAAGTCTTTTCAAGCTTGTCATTCCTCTGTGGAACTACAACCTAAGTGTCAGCACACAACAGATTTGATACCACCACAAATCCTGAAATCAAAGTGGAGTGGACCTAAAACCTGCTTCTCATGAAAAATGGAAGAACAACTTTGTGTTTATTTTGAAGGTTGATTTTACCATAAGTCCTGATGCATCCTGGGTGTATATTTTTTCGATTACAGTTTGAACATAAGAAACTGTTTAGAAGAAAAGAAAAAAAACTGGTAAATTACACACAAAAAAAATATCTAATAAGATGATTTCCAATTTGTACTCACAGGAAAAATTGAAAAGGAAATTATTAATTTCTGAATATGGTCAGGGTAAGTAAAATGGTTTGTATCCTATTTAGAAGTACTGCTTGCAGTCTAGAAGTGGTAGCCTTTAAGGACAAATAGATGTTCTGTAACAAAATAATATCTCCACTCTTCTTTTTACAACTTGACTTGTTTATATTTCCACAAAGAACTAAGAATACATAATTTGAAAAGGACATTCTAGGTTGTATGATATTTTTCTGAAACCATGGTTCCACATTACTGAATGAAAATGACAGATGGAGTATCAACCTAGGTGAACCATTAAGTGTTGGCTCAATGTAAAAAGAAGAATGGACTGGGGAAAGAGGAATGAAGAAAACTTCATGTGTAAATTTGGCACCTGTATTCTTTTACATTTGAAAAGTACTTAACAACTCTCTGAAACAGTTCCTACTCAATTAGAACTCAATTATATGTTAAATGAACTAAATGCCATTTCATTTGCAGAGAGGAATATTTAATAATGATTAATGGAAATTTAATCAAATATGAGTGGAGACACACAACTGTTCCACAATAGAATAGGAATGAGTTTTATCAGTTCTAACTAAATCCATTATTTCTATCATGGTGATGATGAGGTCAAGTCTGAGATTTGTTCCTTAGACCGCACATAAAAAAAAGACCACTTTTTAGCTTATCAGAGGGCACACCCAAACCAGCTCTTCAACTTACAAATGTATCCCTTTGCCCTCAACAGAACAAAATGCGTATAAATAAGAAGAAACATTCAGATTAGCTAAAAATATGTTAGGCAGTGTTTCTGTCATAAAATGTGAAAAGCTGTAGTTGAAGGGATTTATTGGCACATGTTTGTATTGTTTAAAGAATTCCACATACTACTGTAAAAGGAAGACAGATATTTGACTCCACCTTCTCTCTACCCAGGTAAACCAATTCTCACAAAATTTAGTTACATGACAAATATTTGTATTTTAGGACCCAGAAATATTTTGACAATTTTTCTGTTTAAATCTAAATGAAAACAAAATATACTTTCATTTTTTACAGTATATAGCATTATTTTTGTATACAAAGCCCTACATTAAACTTAATGATGAATGTATCCTACTCATTTGTACACAGTGTGTTACTCTATTCCTTAATATCTCTTATTCATATTCTATTAGATTTTACATTTAGCTTATATTATCACAACTGATTATGCACAATTGTTTTCTAAAATTTATGAAAATCTGAAATATTTATAAGGTATTCCGCCATTCTATCCTATAAATAAGTCATGTTATTCTATAAGTCACAAATCTTTTTTTGCCAGTATTTTAACTCTAATACTGACCCTCCCATTTATCTGCCTAATTTTCCTGGAATTTTGATGTTATAATATTTTTATGGAAGCAAAACTTTGTTTATTTTCTTATTACACCTGGTGTTTAGTAAATACCTTTTACTTTATCAAAAATAATGTTCAAATTGTATGGATATTCTCTCTCTAGGCTTATAATTTCTGCAAAAAGCAACCAATGTTACAAATTGATTTTGACTCTAGTATTATAATAAAAATGAAGTAAAGCTAACAGACACTTTTTGTTTATGAGCATACTGAAAATGCTCTGACATTTAGTAAGGAGAATTTCAGGGATGGTGGCATAGTGTCATAATGCCCCCTTGTCACTAGTGCTAGAAAACATGGGGAAATCATGGTTAAATTTTTGGCTGTATACAAATCTCATTAC
This sequence comes from Cricetulus griseus, assembly GCF_003668045.3. NCBI lineage: Eukaryota > Metazoa > Chordata > Mammalia > Rodentia > Cricetidae > Cricetulus > Cricetulus griseus. Next base: position 262,835,428 of record NW_023276807.1, on the reverse strand, counting down.
AGCAATGCACTTCACAAATTCTACATCCGAGTTTGACCAAACCCTGCAGTACTGAGCTACTAAGGCCTTATCTGAGTCACCCACAGTGACAGTTACTGCTTTGCTTTATATCTGTCTCAAGGGGTACCAAACACTGAGGTACTGAATCTCAAAGGTTCCATCCAAGAATAACAGTTGATCATGGTGGACCTTAAGGTGCAAGGAAACACCTTTGCAAGGGAATAGAATGTGGATTATTCATTCGTTAACAGTTCCATCTGACATAGTGCTCCCAGCACATTAGTTTTGTCTTCATAGCTTACTATTATTTCATATGATAAGCAGTGGTATTTTAAAAAAAATATTGAATCCAAAAACCTATATCTTTAACATTTAGCATTGAATATCTTTCCAGAATATCGCAAGGATAATGTAAATATACCTGACGGTATACAATTTGGAAAATACACACCGAAACAGATAGAGGATTAATGGTTGAATCATGTTTAAAAGTAGGCAATGGGTTTCCTATTTTAATATTCCAAACTGTATTTATGTGACTTTCTGAAAAACATTAAAATAACAGAAGCATACAGTAATAATCAATACGAACTGTCTCAGTTCTTAAAAACATTACAAATTCACTTAGTCTGTATTTACCTCTCTCAGACACCCCTATTCTCTTAATAGCCATAACAGTATATGTGAAGCGTGTATTCTTGTCATGTATAGGCAATCTCTTCATGTTTCCTTATGGCTTTGCAGAGAAATTTACATTTCTGTATTCATAGCCTTGTAGTCATATTTCCATCTGTTCATCACTGGTATTCTGTCACTAATGTCAGGAGGCAATGTATATAACATCCCTCCCTGAACTGTGAAGATGATTCAAGGTTTTCACCAGCCTCATGAGAAACATTGTTTGCATCACTACAAAATAGTTTCATGAATTTTAGAAGTCATTGCAGTTTTGAGATGCATTAAATTCCTCAAGGAAAAATTAACATAATTCTTCATTTTTATTTGGGAATTACACACCATGCACCACAATCCCACTCACATTCAGTCCCTCCATAGCTGCCTCTTACACCTGCAGCAAGCCCCCCAAAAAGAACCCTCCCCCATCTTCCAAACACTTCTTCATTCGTCCTATTGGCATCAGGAGCTATAGTGTCACTCAGAATACCCTTTAATCCAATCAGCCTCACTGCAAAATGTTCATTTCAATGGGTGAATGATCTGGTTCAAGGCCTCTGTGATGGGGAAAGCACTTCTGTGTATGTTTATCTTATTGTTGAATAAAGTTCTGTTTGGCTAATGAAACAGTAGGTTAGATAGGACTCGGAGTTAAAGAGGATTCTGGGAAATGTAGTGGAGAAATGGTGATTGAGGCAGGAAGTGACATAGCAAGGAGACTCATATTTAAGCAAGGAGAAACAGGAAATGTCCATTTTCCCCTTCGCTTCCTCCAGTGGTAGGATGTGAGCCACCGGCAACAGAGGGCGCCAGCAAAAGGCATCCTGTATAAGACAAGTCTTATAAAATATATAGATTTATGATAAGTAACACTGAGCTAACAGACGAGAATCCTAGTCATTGGCCAAGCAGCATTTGAACCTAATACAAGTTTCTGTGTATTAATTTGGGCCCTAACTTGGGCAGGCAGCTGGCGTAAAACGTACATGTGGCAGTGGGGCTCAGTGGCTTTTGGAGGAAAGATTTATCGCAACACCTCTGCTACGTCATCATTCCTAGATCCTCACCAAAAATCCTCTCAGATATCCTGATGCTGTCCTGGTTATGTTTCCTCAGAACCAGTCCCTTCACACACTCCAGCAGGTCATAGATGGGGTATAGATGTTAGGGTGGATCAACCTAAGACTCATAATATGGTGGGTGGTAGCTGAGGTGGCCAGTCCAGGCCACAGGGACCACATCCCTCAGGCAAGAGGCAGAGCCAGCTCTCCTAGGGGATGTCTTCAGGGACAGTTCTCCCATGTTGTGCTAAGAGGTAGAACCATTTCTCTCACAGTGGGTTCTGTGTTGTTGTCCATGGCACAAGTTACCACCAAAGGCCACACAGATGCCTGTCCGAGGTTTGAGCTGCAACCTGTGCCTATGTTGGTGTCTAAGGGCCATGCCACCACGAGGTTCATGCTGATCTGGATGGCCTGTGCTGCAACAGGGGACCATAGTGTTGTCAAGGCCTAGGCTGCTGCCATGGGCCACATCTGGGTTTGTGGCCCACAGGCATAGAAGTTTCTTTAGAAACACTTTTGGTTGTTTAATTAAAATTATATTTGTTGCCACATGGTGGTAGTGATGCATGCCTTTAGTCCCAGCACTCCGGAGGCAGAGGCAGGCAGATCTCTGTGAGTTTGTGACAAACCTGGTCTACAAGAGCTAGTTCCAGGACAGTCTCCATAGCTCCATAGCCACAGAGAAACCCTGCCTCTAACCTCTCTCCCTGAAAATAAAAATTGTATTTGTCTTATAAAGTCTTTATGTCTCTCTCTCTCTCTCTCTCTCTCTCGTTTTTTCAAGACAGGGTTTCACTGTGTGACTTTGGAGCCTATCCTGGCACTCACTCTGTAGACCAGTCTGACCTTGAACTCACAGAGAGTCACCTGCCTCTGCCTCCCAAGTGCTGGGATTAAAGGCATGCGCCACCCACCCCCAGCTAGTTTTGTTTTGTTTTTTTGGTTTTTTTTTTTTTTTTTGTCGATTAAGATTTCAGTTTTTATCTCATCCCTGCGGTTCCTGTATTGTCTTGAAATTTCTTTCCCAAAGTATGCAGGACCTCCACTTGTTGTTCTTGGTTTTATAATTCACAGCATGAGGACTTGCAAAGAAGCAAGAAAAGCACTGTGGTACAGCAATCTGGCCACATGTTTTTGGTTCCACGTTACACTGTTGCCCATCACATGCAGTGGTGAGAAATCTTGTATTGGGCAGATTCATTTCCTGAGTTCCAGACATGCCTGGTATGGTTGTGTTAGCAACACTTCTTTTATTTTCTAGAGACATGGCTGAAAGCTTTGATGAAGTAAAGACTCACTTTGTTCATGTCTGTCCGTATTTGCTTCACCTGGAGATGATCTAGACACAAATGTTTAGTCTTTGGATTTTAAAATATGCTGTAACTCAAGTATAAAACATTCTTGCATCTTTTCTGGTGGATTCAATTGCTTTCTCTATGGTCCTCTTGCTAGGAACTTTGTAGTGAAGATTAATATGAGAAATGGTACTTATAGCCTTATTTCCATTGAGTAAGAAAGCATATAGTACATATTTCAGTTGTCTCTATTTTCTGTATCTGTTTCTCCTTTTCTCTTTCTGTCATTCTCACTCTCTTTCTCTCTCTTCTTCCTCTTCCCTACCCACCAGCATGGTGGTTTGAAAGAAAAGGACCCACAAAGGGAGTGGCACTATTGGAAAGTGTGGCCATTTTGAAGGAGGCATGGCATTTTTGGAGGAAATGTGTCACTGTGCATGTATGGGGATGGGCTTGGGATCACTTTTGCTCAAGATTCACTCAGTGTGACAGGCAATCGACTTCCTGTTGCCTGCAAGATGTAGGACTCTCAACTACTTCTTCAGGACAATGTCTTCTTGCAGTCTGCCATGTCCTGCCATGCTGATACTGCACTGAACCTGTAGGTGGGTCCCAGTAAAATGTTTCTCCTTCATAAGTGTTGCCACGGTCATGATGTCTCTTCACAGCAATAGAAACCCAAACTAAGACACAGGCCCCCACACTTTCTTTCTTTCGGAATCTCATGTATCCCACTCTGGCTTCAATCTGCCAATATATTGGTTTCAGAGCCTGCCCATGCTAGATAAGCAATCTATAATTTCAGACTTATTCTTCAGTTTGTAAAATCTCAATTAATTGATGTTTGTGGTACTTATGAACATATTGGTATTTTCCATTTTCTCCCATAAACACTTTTGAATCTTTTTGTCCTCTGTCCTGCTTACAAACTCTTTAGGATGATGCTAGTATAAAAGGACATCAAACTTGAATATATCTGAGTTAGGAAGGAAAGAAATGATGTCACCTTCATCATATGTGTATACATAGTGTACCAGAGTGGGATTTTAGCCCAGGACAGAATGTCAGAGGCTAAGGAGAGGGTTGTTTTCACAATAGAAAGGAAGAATACTGTTATGAGTATTAAGGTATCCATATGGGCCTGTACTAGCAAGAAAACTGGATATGGGTTCTCTTGTAACCAGAAATAGGAATCAGAGACAAAGTGAAGCCTACATAAATATTTGCATTCTGAATTTTAGTACTAGGAATTACTGAGGATGTGGGAAGGGCTGTGCATGACTGTGAGATGCAGAAAAATTCTTTGGAAATGATTACATGTTTACTAAAATATGAGTGTGGGAAGGGGGATGACTATGCAGGATAAGCTGATTGAGATTATGTATTGGAAAAGAATAGATAAAAAAAGGACAGTGTTATTTATTGTGTATGTGTGCTTTTGTGTGTGTGTGCTTGTGTGTGTATATGTGTAAATGTTAGTGTTTAAGAAAGGTGCATGTATATGGAGACTAGAAATAAATATAGACATTTTTCTCAATTGTTTTGCCATGTTATCTTTTCAGACAGAATGATTCACAGAAACCAGATACCCAATAGGTTTGACTGCTGTGTAGAAAGTCCAAGGCTCCTCTTTGTCTCTACTTCCTGTACCCTCCACAGTAGGGTTATAGGTGTCCAGATTTTTACATAGGTGCTATGGATATACCTTAACTACTTATGTATGTACAGAAAGAACTTTACTAACTAACTAATATCCTTGGCTATTATTTATGATTCTTCCCCAAGAAGGTACTTCAAATTTATAATGTTTTTCAGTTGGGAAAAACTTGACATCCTATCTATAATAACTATTTTATTGATTTTTGATCAATGAATGCCTCTTTGTGTGTGTGTGTGTGTGTGTGTGTGTGTGTGTGTGTGTGTGTGTGTGTTGTGTGTGTGTGTGTGTGTGTGTGTGTGTGTGCACGTGTGCACATGTGCGTGAGTTCTGAGCCCACACCCCTGATATTTTGAGTGGTTTACAGAATGTTGGTAATTTACATTACTTCCAATCATTGTACATTGCTCACTTTCCTCTTTATTCATTAACACTTCAAATTTATTCAAGACATAGTGATGTTCCTTAAATCAGCACTCAAAAAATGCTAAATGATTTTAGAACATAAAAACAAAACTTTCATCTGTACATTACATAAATAAACTCCTAAATTTACATTATTGTGTTTAAGTCTATGCATCAAATAAAATATTAATTTAAAATATAGAAGAAAAGAGGTAGCCACTTTACTTACTAAGAAATTTTATTAATTTCAGATAGTGTTTATTGACTTTTATAAAATAAATATATTCTATACAAAAAAGTTTATATTGACTCAAATGTGTTAAAATATTGACTGAATATAAAACAAAACATGGAAAATCTAGTTAAATGATTTAATATATAATCATTTTTCTTTGTAGACACAGTTTGATCTGCATATAAAGGTATCTCTGTCAGGTAAAGAATAATGGCTCCAATATTTCTGCCTAGTAGTCACTGTAATTTAGAGCATGATTCATTATTTGTCCTGAATACAACCCTCAGTTATTTTTCCTGTTCAGGAGGACACTGTGTTATAAGTAATAAGCAATTTTTCATTATTTTGTACTTTGGTTATTTTGATTGGATCTATACTCACCACCTCAAAGATCCATTGGGGTTGTTTCCAGTGAGACGAAATGTTTATGACCCTTGTAAAGACTAATTTATGCTCACTGCGATCTGAGCTGGAACGTCTAGCTACAGAATAATAACATAAACACAATCTCATATGTGACAAAATATAAAATTTTTGGTCATTTCAGCAATAAAATAAATACATTTAATTCTAAGCCTATTTATAAATTATGATACTATTTATTATATAATGTATTATAATACTATATATATTACAATATAGTTTTACATTATTGCATTTGTATGGTTGATTTGATGAAACACTTTTGATCTATATCTATGAAGGATATTCTTTGATAGGATTTGTTAACTATATTATTATATTGATAGCAAGAAATCCCCCAAATATCACAATATTTTCCGAAAAATCACAGCATGTTATACCTAGGAGCTAAATGACTACTTACATATTTCCTTGAATTTTGTTGAAGATGCTGAAAATAACTCCGTTCCCCTTGCAGAAACACACCATGTGATACATGAGCAGATGACTAATTTCTGTGAAATTGCAATATGAATGTTGCTTCAGTGAAGAAAAGAGGTAGACTAAGTGAATGAGGAGCACTTTGAAGGGATACACAGTGACAAAACAGAAACTGTGACAAGTTGCATTTCTCCTTGAATGTTTCTAACACAAACTGCTCAGTAGGCCTGTTAAACTCTGTCAATTTAATTTCCAATCTTATGTTTTAGAAATGTTTCTTAACAGTGGCACATTTTCTTAATAATACTCTGTGACTGAATGCCTCCTCTTTTCAAAGGCTGTTTCATTAGATGACTTCCTACTCTCCTTACCTCACATTTTATTTTCCTCTATTTTGTATACAAACATATTTACATACTACTTATTGACAAATAAAGATACATACTGTACTAAGCAGCCTTCTACACAATAAAAAATATGTTACAGAAGATACACAGCAACTTTGATAATTATCGTGAAAGTTAAATCATTATAAATATATCAATGAGTATACGTCAAACTGCATGCAAACAGATGCAGATACACATTATGAAAGAGGACACAGAGCAAAGGCATACCAGTCATCGGTTGACATTTAACACAAGACAATCTTTATGGATTTAAGACATATAGATTTCCACATTAGAACCTCATGACTAAATATAGTCTATACTTAAATATTTATTTTTTGACTTTTCAACATTAAATAGTATCCTTTGTCTCCAAATACCATGAAGATGATTTGGCTGTCATAAAATGCTTCGATTATAATAAGCACTGGCACTATTTTGTAGTCCTATAAACATTGAGATATCCACTAAGTTTTTGGTTTGTTGTGATAATTATATGAGACCTTGGTGAAAGAAAGCTTCATGTCTAACCTGAGGGGAATTGCAAATCACACAATGGACTGTTTATTTGAAACTCATGGTTTCTTCCTATGAATGTTTGTGCCTCTGCTAACGAGGAATTACAGGTCCCTTTGAATGCTCATGGCATACACTATTTAAGGTACATCCTCTAGAGCATCCATTTAAAAATGAATGACTGATGTTAAAGGGTTATGATGTGTCAGAGTTTGCAGGAGTTTCTAGATAAATCAGATCAGGTTGGCTAAGTCTCTGAACAGTGCTTGGTTATCAGAACCCACATAGACAAGTCACTAATTTTCATATCGAAGGCCAAAGATATGATGCAGTAAGGGTAGTCAATAAGGGATGTCAACACCCCACATTTGGATTCACTGACCTTTGTAAACTTATTCCAATAATAAATACTGTATACACCATAAAAATAACACAAAATATTAAATTTAAAATGAGTATTGAAATTAATCACAATGTTAAGAAAACTACCATATTTAATCCATTAATTCATTTTATAAAATTTATGTATTAGATAGGCATTATATTTGGTAAGAGATTTTGGGTAATGTGTTTAAGCAACAATTTTGAAGATACTTAGCTTTAAATTAATACCACTTGATTATAACAGGGTTTTCCTATACTAAAATTTTACCTGTCACATGGATCTAGAGTATCAGCTTTGAAATCTATAAATCTTCTTGGAAAATAAGTAGTAAGCTTTTATCTCACCAGCTTCTCTCTGTGTAAAACTGCCATCTTTAAGTTAGACTACTCTGATATGCCTAAGAAGGTACTTATGCTTGGCCATTGTGGATCATTTCTCCAGTGCTGGTGTGCATATTACATAGTATTTCCTACCTCTCACCATATGACACTCTCACTTTATAACACCACAGGAATAATGGAAGTTCTATTTTTAACTTTTAGAAGTTTCCATCTTGTTTCCTGTAATTTCTGCTTCAGTGAGCTTCCCACCATTATTTTCTTGGGACAATATCTGTCCTTGGGACACCTTTTGTTTTGTATAAGTTTTGTATGATTTGTATATTTATGTTTGCATTACATAAAAACTGAAAATGTTCAACAGATTATTTATTGTTTGTCATTTTTCTGTGAGCATGAAATTTTTCTGCCCATATGAGGATATGTTATGAAGATATCTTAGGTCTATTACCTTTGCAAACTTCAAGTAAATGATACAGTACAAAGTTTATTTCCCATTTGTACATTGGGTTTCAAAATTTATTATTTTTATGAATTAAACCTATACTAACAAGTTATTGCATTCAAAGTATGTGTCATTGTCATAAGTATGAGCCCAAAGACAAATGGACACAATGGAGATACTGGATCAAACTCAAGCATACATAATGAGACTAGCTTGAGAAGAACTAAAAGATGATAGGATGGGTAAAGACATTCTGATAAAATTCTTCCATTCTTTCTGTTTCCTTAATGATAAAATGAGTTTCTTGAATGAAGCAGGATTGATCCTGTTTTTACATCTATTCTTTTAGTCTGTGTCTTTTTGTTGAGGAACCAAAACCATGGTTATTAAGAGAGTTCTATATACATAATTGTTGATTCCTCTTATTTTGTTAATGGTGGTGTTGATGGTAGTCCTGGTGTGTGTGTGTGTGTGTGTGTGTGTGTGTGTGTGTGTGTGTGTGTGTGTGTGTGTGGTGTGTGTGTATTCCTTCATTTTGTTTTAGAGGTGGGATTTTTTTTTTATTTCCTGTGTTTTCATGGGTGTACTTAACTTCCTTAGTTTGGAGTTTTTCTTCTAAAACCTTCTTTCTTTAAAGATAGATATTGTTTAAATTGAATTTATCATTGAATTATCTTTTTTCACCTCTATTGTTATCAAAAGTTTTGCTGGTTATAGTGGGCATGGCTGGAATCTATGGTCTCTTAGATTCTCCCTCACATCTGTCCATGTCCTTCTGGCCTTTAGAGTCTCTATTGAGAAGCTGGGTTTCAATTATAGTAGGTCTGCTTTTATATGTTTCTTGTTTTTTCCCTTGTAGCTTTTAATATTCATTCTTTGGTCTGTATGTATAGAGTTTTGGTTAATAGGCAGAAATGACACTATCTATTCTGGTCCGATATTTTGCTGTTCTCTGTGCATCTTTAAAATTAGTGGGCATCTCCTTTATGATAGGAAAATTTTCTTCTGTGACAATATTAGAAATATTTTCTGGGCCTTTGAGCTGGGATCCTTCTTCCTCTCTTCCTACTATTCTTAGTTGTGGTTTTTCCATGGTGTCTCAGATTTCCTGGATATTTTGTATCAGGATATTTTCTTTAGATTTAACAGATTATCTGACCCATGGATCACATCTTAAATGCTTTATTGTCTATTTTATCTCCTGAATTCCCTTGATGAAGCTTGCCTCTGTATTTTCCTGTTTGTTTACCCAGATTTTCCATTTCACAATTTTCTCAGTTGGTGTTTTCTTTATTGCTTCTATTCCATTTTCAGGTATTGAACAGTTTTGTTCATTGTCTTCAACTGTCTGTTTGTATTTTCTTGGTTTATATTAAGAGATCTTTTCATTTACTCCGTTTGTTTGTGTTTTCCTGGACATCTGAAGGAAAAAGCTTATAGATTTAAGATACTTACAGATAAACCAGCCAAACGCAAGCCAGAGGGTGCACAAGGGCAGCAAGGCAGGGAGGCAAGAGAGAAGGGGCAGCCAAAGCAGAAGAGAGCATTACATGTGCTTGTGGTCACTTCACCTTTACCGTGCCTTGACAGGCATGGTCAGGCACACCTGTAGCCAGCCCATAGGAGGCATGGTTATGGTGTCTCCCTACAATTATGCTTTTAGTCTAAAAGAGTATTAAAACTTAATAGTGTAAAATATCCAAAATTAACAATCAGAAAGGTGAAATACAAGAAGATATAATAATCTGTTATTGCACATCCTAACTATGTCTATTTCAGATAAACCCTAAAGTCATCTGAAAGGGGTGTCCAACTTGAACACCTCCTTCTAATCACAAACCAAAACAATAGGAAGGTCATTCCTAACTAGGCTTACACTACCCTGATTGACAATAATGGGGAATGGGGTGTATCATTGTAACAGAATGGTACCAGGAGTGGGGTGACCCCATGCCCCAAGGTTCCCAGAGAAAGAAGGAAACCTGCTACTACAGCCTGCCCTGTCCGGCCACTGAGAGGCATTGGAGAATCTTCTATATGCTCATGACCCGGCGCTATTGGGGTTTGGACTCGGCACTCCTGAGATAATAAAGACAAATCCAGATAACGAAAAACCTCTAAAGGTTTACACTGTGTTTAAAAATATATGTAGGATTGTGGGAGAAAAAGTGACAGGAAGAAATAGAGTAGCACACACCTTTAATCCCAGCACTCCAAAAGCAGAGGCAGGAGGATTTCCACAGAGAAAGCCTGTCTCAGGAAAAAAAAAAGAAAGAAAGTAAAAATATAATAATAGAAAAGTCACCTAAAGATGAAAAATATATAGAGAATCTGGATACTATATGCTATATTGTCTTTAAATTGTTTGATTGCTGAGGAAAGAGTTACTTCTGCTAAAATACATTTGATTAAAAATGCTGCTAAATTAATCCAACTTATACATTTTAAAAATGCTTTGACTTCAAAATTTAAGTCTAAGGACAGACTACTTGGGGAAAAAATTTTACTTGTGTTTCCACAGAAAATGAAAAGCTGTGGATTCCTTCTAGACTAATATGGCTTGATCAAGCAAGACCCTCTGAAGCAATGACCCAACAGATCCTACATCCAAAACAGCTGAGATGCTGCAGCCTTTCATACTACAAAAACAAGGACTTGGTCAGATTTCTATGTTTTGTCATGATCCCCATGGTATGAACATTGCCCCCAATCAGCAGGAAGCAGTTTAGAAGGAAGGACACCCAAATCCCCAAATATTGTTTATAAATATTTGTTTTCATTTAAATGGGCTTGGTTATAAATGGTAATGAGCATAGTCAATCTCTTTTTAAAGAAAAAATGGGAATAGCCTATAGGAATGACTACTTTGCATTGGTATGGATTTTCATCTATTGTTACAACTTAAAGGCCAATTGTGTGATATTTATATGTCTCCTCTCATTTAGGTTTTGTGTTTATACAGATCTTTTAAAATGATATACATAATTAAATACAGGTTATATAGTCACCTATGATAGTCAGAACTTATAATTAGGTTAGTTAGGTTTTCTAGATATACAGAGATGTATTTGAGATTGTTAGTATTCTTCAAATCTTTTAAAGACTTACAGAATATATAGATTTAAATGTTTTAGGTTTTTCTTGGCAGTGAGACACAACTGCTCCTGGCACACCAATTATGTGAGAAAGGAAGATGGGCATCGAAGAAACTCGTCATGGAGTTTGCTTTTAACATGGTAAGATTAGCCATTTGGGCAAGAAACTGCTCTTGCCTAGACTATTTGTTGCTGTATAAGCTGACATGCAGGACCCACAAGAAAGTGACTACTGAACTTACAAAACCAGACAGTACTGAAGGGTTCCTGTTAAAATGGAGACGTGTGCCAGACACACTGTGGCCTATAGGCTGAAGATGGATTTTCCAATATTTCAAAGGAACTTGGGTGACTGTCCAGGTAGTGAGATGTCTCTGTCAATTATAGAGTATATATATTATCCTTCTGTGGTCTTTGATACAGTTATACAGTTGAAGACTGATTGTGGTTATAGTTTTTCTGCAGTTATTATAAAAGATAAGTTATCCTTTTTTTATTTAGACAGAAAAGAGATGATGGGGGAAATGCGTTTGTGTATGTGTTTGTCTTACTGGATGATAAATAAAGTACTGTTTGGCCAATGATGCAGCAAGCTAGGCAGGACTAGGAGTCAAAGTGGATTCTGGGAAATGTAGTAGAGAAGTGGTGATCCAGGCAGGAAGTGACATAGCAAGGAGACTCATTTAAGCAAGGACAAACAGGAAGGCAAGTGGTCGTTTTTCCCCTCTGCTCTTGCTCCAGCAGCGTGATGTGATCCACTGGCAAGGGGGGATGCCAATGGAAGGTGTCTGATAAGATAATTCTTATAAAATATTTATGATAATTAAGACTGAGCTAACAGATGAGAATCTTAGTCATTTGCCAAGCAGCATTTGTACCTAATATAAGTCTCTGTATTATTTTGTCCATCCACCTGTTGGGCAGAACTCAGGCGCTTGTGGAGATCACCAATGGGGTGGTAGGGCTCAGGTGGCTTTTGGCAGAAAGATTTACTGTAACAGACATCTTTAATGGATTTTTCCATTTTCTCCATTTGTTTGTGTTATCCTGGATTTCTATAAGGGGACTTATTAATTCCCTCTTTAAGGACCTCTATTAATTTCTTCATATACTTGGATGGCTTGGGAGGTATCATAATCCTTGATTTCAGGTTGCACTACAGAGCTATTAGTGATAAACACCACATGGCATTAACAGAAAATCAGATATTCTGAACAATGAAATTGAATTGAAGACCCAGACATAAACCCAAACAGATATGGACACCTGAATTTTAATAATGAATCCAAAACTACACAAGGACAAAAGAAAGTATCTTCAAAAATTGGTGCTGCCCAAACTCTATATCTGCACATAGAAGAATGAGACTAGTTCTATATTCATCACCCTTCATAAAATTTAAATCCGAGTCCCATGTAGAGGTAATATGTACTTCTTTTGTCAATTTAGAATTTTTACAGTGTATAATTCAATATAATACATGTCATCATTTTACTTATCAAGTTTGCAAAATAAATATCCTGCTTTCTTGGAACTTAATATTCTACACAGAAGAGGTGAATAGATATTTTAATACCAAAAATCCAATTTGTTTATTTGAAACCTACTTCAAAAATTAGACAAGTTGAATTTGGTGATAAGAAGGACCAGTTGGACAAAATATTTAGCATGTTTCTTTCACTTAAAGACTCATGAATTGTGAAATATTCTCCTTCCGTCCTCACCTCACTGAGGGTCTGTAAATAACAAGGCACCAAATATAAAACAAATATAAATATAAATATAAAACAAAAAAAAACATGTTGAAAAAGGTGGAATTGAGCTTAACATGTATAGGTTCTCTAGCAGGCCTTTATCACTAACAAGTTTCATCTGTTCTGTCTATACAAAAATATATATATATAAAAATATATATATATAAAAAACTTTTATATTACACAGTAGGATAGCTATGTTGATACTTGAATAAAAAGTAGTGTAAGTAATTCAGAGACTAAAGATTTTATTTCAGTTGATGCACATGAGGAGAAGTATGACAGCCTGGGAGTGCCTCAGGCAATTAAGAACTGATTATTCATAAACGGAATATAAGAAAATGAGCACATGCCCTTCTGATAGGTTTTCCTTTTCTCAATGCATGACAGCCACAATTTGTGGCTAGGAGGAATGGGCGTGATTGTTGTTGCTGTTATTTATTTGTTTGTTTGTTTATTGATCTTATGCCTCAAATTTGGTATCTTTCTTCCATCACACTTTAGGAATTGTCAGAAGCATTCTTCCATGAGATCCTTTTGTAAGCTTTATGGGGACTGGTCTTTCATTTAAATATATAGATATAGTATGGAATATATATATCTATGCATGTTACACATATACATTGTAATATATATATATATAATATATATAATATATATATATATGTAATATATATAAAATATAAATGATATTTATTTGTAAATAACTCTTGGAAGGTGTGTCTATAGTTAAAATGGGATCTATGTAGTAGATAGTGACTAATTGCTTCTTCATTACTGAATATACTACAACTACTGAAAGTCAAGTTGTAGTATCTACTTGACTGTTATGATAAATCTTTCTGCCAAATGCCACCTGAGCCCCACCATCACATATGAGCTTTACACCAGCCAGCTGCCCGAGTTAGGCCCAAACGAATACACAGAAACTTGTATTAGGTACAAAGCTGCTTGGCCAATGACTAGGATTCTCATCTGCTAGCTCAGTCTTAATTATCATAAATCTATATATTTTATAAGACTTATCTTGTTGGACGCCTTATTGGTGTCCCTCCTTGCCGGTTGATCACATTGTGCCACTAGAGCAGGAGCAGAGAGGAAAAAGGGCCCTTCCTGTTTCTCCTTTGCTTAAATATGAGTCTCCTTGCTATGTCACTTCCTGCCTGGATCACCACTTCTCTACTACATTTCCCCGAATTCTTGTTGACTCCTAGTCCTAACTTTCTGTCTAATTGGCCAAACAGTATTTTATTTAACAATCAATAAGATAAACATACAAAGAAGTACATTCCCCATCATCTCCTCTTTTCTGTCTAAATAAAAGAAGAAAACTATTACCTTAACTATCTGTCTTCAACTCTATCAAAGACCACAGAAGGATAATATATAAACTCTAGAATTGACAGAGACATCTTGCTACCTGGACAGCCCATAGGCCACAGTGTGTCTGGCACACTTCTCCATTTCAACAGGAATAAAAGAAGAATTTGGGGACTGTCTTTGTCTTTTCTTGGATCTTTCTTTCAAGGTGTACACCTGCTCATAATCGTTATTCTCCCATGGTTGCCTTACCCATTATGTGTACATCACAAGCAAACATTTCTCTGCTAATTATTTATGTTTGAGTCCCACACAGCCAATGAAGATCTGCCTGACAGCAATCCCTAGACACCCTGGAAAGAAAATGGGCCACACCTCCTCACCTGCACTGGATCCAATTGCTCCATTTCAACTGACACTCCCGCCAGAGCTTTGGGTACTGTCTTCAATCAAGTTGAGGAGTTCAAGTAAGATCTTCAATCAAGCAAATCCCATCTAACATGGACTGGATACAATTCATTCAAGACTTTTACTATACGAACATGAACATTTTCTTCCTACAGGACCCCACAAGGCTATTGTCATCCCATTTCAGCCGTAAGTAACTTGGAGGATGCTATGCTCCCTTTCCCCATTGTTGTCATTTAGTATTGTGTATATACCTAGTTAGGAATAGCTTCCTATTGTTTATGGTTGG
The DNA here is from genome assembly GCF_003668045.3 of Cricetulus griseus. Classification (NCBI taxonomy): domain Eukaryota; kingdom Metazoa; phylum Chordata; class Mammalia; order Rodentia; family Cricetidae; genus Cricetulus; species Cricetulus griseus. The sequence continues at coordinate 262,820,315 of NW_023276807.1, read as the reverse complement.
GATTGGAAGGAGGTGTTCAGGCTTGGACACCTCTTTCAGATGACTTTAGGGATTAGTTAAAATTGATAGTTAGGATGTGACATAAGCAGATTGTTTTATCTTCTTATATTTCACCTTTATGATTGTTAATTTTGGATTCTTTACACTGTTAAGTTTTAAACCGCTTTTAGACTAAAAGGGGAATTGTAGGGGAACCTGTAGCCACGCCTGCTTAGGGACTGGCTACAGGTCTGCCTGACCACGCCTGGGAGGGCATGGTCATGGTGATATAGAGTTTCAGTTGGCTGGGTTTCACTTTCAGTTTGGCACCTTTTCCACTTGCATACAGACTGCTGCTGCTCTGGCTGGCTAGGTCACTCTGTAAGTAAGGCTTTTCCCTATAAAACACCCTTATATTTCTACTTGGCTCCATATTGGTAATTTCCCACTTTACTTGACCTTTGCATTTTATGAAGATTAAGCAGGGGATATATTTTAGTGAAAACTATTCTTTACTATTTTTACCACTAGGAATCCAGTCTGAATATACTTTGAATACAAAGTATTGAAACGACACACAAATAAACGTTAATGTCTGTTCATTTTTACCACATATTTGGAAAATATTAATTCCTGACACAAGTAATCTCCAATACTTTATTCTTGAGATGATTTGATTTGTTTGTGATGAAGTTACACTGAGATTTTGTTACTTCACTGGTTTATAGCAAAAAAAAGTCAATGTATCATCTTCTAGAAATTATTATGAAACAGGATGTTATATCTGTGGTTTGGGATTTTTTCTTATTTCGGCCCCAAGCATTCAGAATATGAACGAACTGCAATATTGCTTGTTTATAATTTCACCATCCCATAGACTTTATCAGTGATAATATGTGTTCTAGGTCATGAGTTCTCAGTTACTGTGAACATAGTCCTTCATAAATAAGAAAATAGAAATCTAAAACTCCCACATTCATGTTTGGAATGTGGTAAGGAACAGAAATATAGAATGTTATTTTCCTAGTGTTTATTATTAAAAACAGTGAACCTAAGATGTCCAGTTGTCAAATTTATGTATTGAGATTAACAAAATGAATTATTGTTATTTGACTTTGAGGAACCATACCTGATTTAAATGCCTATATTTGATTATTAAATATGCAAAATGCAAATCTACATTTGTATCATTTCTAGTGTAATAACATCAGAATTATGCAGCAGACATTTAACATGGGGATATCTAATCTACCTTCTGCAGGTATTATTTGCAATAGATTTGCAAAGACAACTGTATAACTCTAAGTACTTAATACATCAAAATTTCATGGTCTATGAAGAAAACTGAAAATTAATTTACATGTTTAGATATGAAAATTGCTAATATAACTTGAATAATGTTAATAGCAAAACCCCCTTTATTGTTTTAACTAGACATCACACTTTTCTTATGAAACATATCCCCCTCACCTAAATTACGTTTTACAATAATTAGTAGCAACAAAGGATAATTGCTAATGTCAGAAATCTGATCTCAGTCCCTCAAAATGACTAATAAAGACGAAAGAGGCTATAAATTCCAAGGAGAGTGTGGGAGGTAATAAAGGGAGTAAAAAAATGGGAAAGTGGAGAAATTACATAATGATGTTACAATTAAAAAAATAAATTATTATATAAAAAAGAGTTGTCAGTGTTGTCTATGGTTATATGTACTTGTAATCCTAGTGTTGGTCAGGCAGATATGTAACAATAATAATTAGAGAAAAATTGTCTGTGACCATGGGAGCGGTATGGCAGAGGTTAGCTATGACAGAGTGAAGGAAGAAGAGTAGGGAAATGTGATGTAATATTTTGAGATTAAAATATATTTTAGCTAGGCACTGTGTTGTACTCCTTTAACCCCAGCACTCAGAAAGCAGAGGCAAACATATCTCTATATGTTTGAGTCCAGCTTGTATTTCATAGCGAGTTCCAGCACCCACTTGGGAGGTAGAGAGACACTGTCTCAAACAGAGGCAAACAAACAAACAAAGTATATTTAAAATATGTAGACAGCAAAAAAAGAATATAAATGTGTATGCAATCTCCCTTACATGAAAAGGAAATTATGTGAATTAATTTTCCAAGGAATTTAATTATTGGAGCCATGTATATCATATAACAAAAAGGTAAAGGAAGAAAGCAGTGGAGTTAAAATGGCTTTTTTGTGATTGTTGTTTGTGCAGAGGCATGCCAAATAAAAAGGCACCTTTTTAATTGCATTGTAGGTAGGTATTATAAACATTCCTAAAATTTTGGAATTATGATTGACTGGGAAATGTGGATTAAATTATATTTTCACTAAATAAACATTTGTCTTGACATAATTTCAAAATTATCACTAACTGAGAAATATTTAGACAGCTCAATTATAGAAAAAGAATTTAGAATTGTTAATTTCATGAAAACTGATGCTTCAAAAGCAAGTATTTATGACTTTCTCATAGCAAAGAATCTGCTAAAGAAAAATAATTTATATTAGCCTAGTGGTAAACCCAATGTAGAACAAAACAGTGAACAGGAAATTAATATATAATGCTGACATGGGGATACTGATGGCTGTTTCAGAGAAAATATTAGCATGTGCACTTACTGAGACATATGCATTTTGTGTTTCTCAGCTAGAGTTATTAAGTTAATTTTACCACTCTGTGATATTTGAATGGTATGCCCATTTGTTACTTAAAAGTATGCTCCTGAGTGCAAACTGTATCTGAATGTAGGTTTTTAACACTTAGTTTTGAAATTTCTCATATGCATATGTTATAACTTTATTTTATAATTAAAATGCTTTTTATACTGCATTATTCTCACCCTCCCCAACAAGCTTTTTGCATCCTGCCTATTCCATTAGGCGGTGACTGTCTTCCTCAGTTAATGGCTTCTGCAGCAATTGTAGACTACATTAGTTTTCAATTGTCTTCCTAGCAGTAGATTAAAAAATATGTGATAAGAGAGTGGACAATGTCATTAATTTGATTTTCTCTTTTTTATCTCTTTCCCTATTTCTTTAGCACTCACTATATGTGTTTCCTGGACATCACACCAGATCTGTTATATTTTGTGGAGATATGCAGCAAATTAGTTCTTTTCTGCTTAGAATACCCATGATCAAAGATGTGAGTTCTTTTCAAAGTGACAGCCAAAAATACTGAAAATGTAATTGCTAATTGTGTGTAAAAGTAGTTTTCACTATTCATATAATCATAAAATATTAGCACTTTGCTGTTCCAAGAACTTTTGACAAGACCCAGTCTTAAAGCCTTGTAAAAAGAGTTTGGCAATGTCCCTTCTGCTTCTATTGTGAGGACCAGTCTTAAAGCAACAGTAGCATAAAAATAAGATACAATTACACAGCTTCAGCAAACATGTTCATTTCCTATTTCATTTTCAATTGAGTAGATCATTACATAATTTCACAAAACCTAAATGAAAATCAGGGGTTTGTTAGTTTACTTATGTTATCCAACAGAATAGAAGTTGAATATTCAAATTGAGTTTACAATGTATTGATTGGTGCTCACATACAGATGGCAAAGGTTGATCTTAAGATAGAAGAAATGAGTAAGTTATGTTATGCCTCTTAGAATAAAAGCAAGTCTGAAAATGGCATATGTAGGAACATAGACATGTCTGTGAGCTACCAATCAAATTCCAGCCACAGACATCTGTCAGAATCGAGCTTCAAAGGTTCACAAGGAATGAAAATGGCATAAAATTAGGGATATACTACACATTACATAATAACAAATTTTAGGCAGAAATAACTATAGCAAGAGTTAAGAACATAAGAGAAAATTACATGCTAAGAAACCTGCATGGGTAAGTAGGAAGGGCATGTCATGCTTGCACTTGAAGTTATAGATGAAGCCTTGGGAGAAGCAGGTATAGTCAAGGGGAAAAGACCACACACTGTAAACTCTCTCTAGGTGTTGCAGCCCTGCTGAAGATGTAGATGTTTATTCTAAGGAATTAATTGTCTTAATATAAGTAAGGAGCTGAGCTATGCACTGCTGTTTTCATGCATCTAAGTGTTAAAAATTAACTATAGATAGCAAGGTTACAATCTTGGAGCGGAACAACCCAGTGGCTTCTGAATTAAGTCATACAAGAGGAAATCATAAAAGAGGAAGGTCTGCTAACAACATAATAAGATGAAGATGCTGTTCCCCAGATTTCAGTGAGGAGAAGAAGAAAACCAATGGCCTTCAGGTTTCTAGATTTTACACCTAAGATAGGGGTTTCTACTCTATGTCAACTATGCATCAGTGGGAAGCTAGGTCAATGCAATGTGCAAGCTGATAGTGCCACCGGCATCTCTGCATAACAAACTTTAATGCTCACAATTGCTAAGGTTCACCAGCTGGAAGTATGCAGCAATTTTCACATAAACCACATCAACCAGCTGGGTTTACTTTCAGGAATATGTTTTGGTGGTCTCTCTGTGAACTGCAGGAGCTGAAAAATTCCAAGATGTTTCTAATACAATTCTTTGCAATTGTGAGGAAACTGGCAATTAAAGTGTGGTAAGAGTCATAGTGGTCAATTTAATTTAAGGAGCTTATAGAAGGTTATGAAAGGGACTTCAAAGATTTCATGCATAACAAAGTTATAAATGGTGTTTTAAAACATATAACAGCAAATCGGGCATTGGTGGCACATGCCTTTAATTCCAGCACTCAGGAGGCAGAGACAGGTGGATCTCTGTGAGTTCCAGGCCAGCCTGATCTCGAAAAATCAAAATAAATAAATAAATAAAATAAAACATATAACAGCATAAATATTATATGTTTCCTTAATTCTTTATCTCAAGCTTGATTATTGTATCTGTATCTATCCTTTCCACATGTTATTCCTTCAATACTGGAAAATTGATATATTTAATTCCAATTACAAAACTTCATTCTAGGAAATGTCAAATAATTAATTTAACTAATTTTCCAAGAGGGCACATGGCCAAACATGTCATATAATTTAATTTTCATTGATTCACATGCAAGCAAGTCATTTTAGAATCCCAAGTCTATGACACAGTCATAGCCTGTGAGTCATATATGATGTCATTTATTTACTTGAAATCTGTGATTGTGTGTTTCCATATCTGCTTAAATGATGAAGCCCCACACTCTTAAGAAATCTGTGAAGTGCAGATTTCACAAGTAGCTTGATTGAATTCGATAACATCCCACAGGAAGCTCCTTCTTCAAATAATAGTCAATGCCTCATCTATTCTTTCCTAAGAAAATTTAACTATCTGAGGAAAATCTCCTCAAGACATTGCTTTTATTTGCTAGGGATTTAAGGTTGATTGGAGAGACTACGAGAGAAACTGACTCATGAAACATTTTACTAGATGCAAATATGCTTCTTTAACTAATGTTACAGACTCACTCACTTGCAATTCCCTGGTACTGCACTGGTAAGTCTTTTCATAATTTCCATCATTAATAGGCAACAAACTGAAGGAAAATTTATAGTTGAACCCCTGAAAATGGGCAATTATGAGCCATTATGTGGGTACTGGGAAGAACGTAGGTCTTCTTCAAGAAGACGTGGTTTAAGATGCATGCCGTCTCTCCAGTCCCCATCTTTTTAATTGTCTTCTCCATTCTTTATTTAAATTAGAAACAAGATAGTTTTACATATCAATCCCAGTTCCCTCTCCCTTCCGTCCTCCCCTGCCCCAGACTAAGACCCTACCTATTCCATACTATTTATGCTCCCCAGGGAGAGTGAGGACTTTCATGGGGTGTCTTCAGAAACTGTCATATTCTTTGGGATAGGGCCTAGGAACTCCCCCATGTGTCTAGGCCAAGGAAGTATCCCTCTAGGTGAAATGGGCTCCCAAACTCCATTCTTATGCTAAGGATAAGCACTGATCTACTTACTGCAAGAGGCCCCATAGATTTCTGAGGCCTCCTCACTGACACCCACATTCATGGGGTCTGGTTCAGTTCCATACTTGGTTTCCCAGTGATCAGTCTGGAGCCAATAGCTCCCCCTTGATCAGGTCAGCTGTTTCTGTGGGTTTAAATTGTAATTTGAAGACAATGGAATGAAGAAACTCCATCAGGATCTATCTCACTGCCACAATATTTAGAATTGTAAGGGGTCAGAACTTCCATTCTTTTTGCTTTCAAGAAAGTTAGCCTCTTAAAATCGCATGGTTGAAATCAGTAGACACAGACCTTTGGTGTCAGAGGACAGAATCAGTCAGTCATTTCAATAGCCATAGACACGTTAGGCTTATGATGCTGTATGCCAAGCCTCAGATTTCACATAATATACAAAAAGAAGCTATGGGGACAAACAAAATATTGAATTATAAGAAAAAACTAATTTCCTTAGGAAACTGAATTTTTTTGTCATGGATATTTAGCAAAGACACACACACAGAGAAGAAAACACTACCTCTGGCTTCTGAGGCTATTTACACAATTTTTATATTTATAACCTTTTGAAGTTAGCTGGAAGTCATTGTTTTTATTGTGAAACTTTCATGAACAAGCTTGAAGCCTCTGATTCATATTCATCCCTATTTTAGTACCTTATCTGCCATCCCTCTCTCTTGCTGCCACATCTTCAATGCAAATAGTCCCTCTTCCTGCCATTAAATCCCTTTGCTGTCCCCTAAATCCTCCACAAGGCTGCTGTCTGCCCATCAAAGTCCCCTATTGTACTCATATCATGGATATATGTATATATGCAAATCTCTATATCTGTCTATCATCCATCTACCTTCTATCAACTATCTTCTATCTATCTATCCATTTATCTATGTAGATACATAGTATTGATTCTCAATACAAGAGCAACTGTTAATATATCTCTGTGTGGATGTGTGTACCCATATATGTGTGCTTTAATTTTGTGTGTGTGTGTGTGTGTGTGTGTGTGTGTGTGTGTGTGCATTACTGCATAGTCTTAGATATCTTAGCTGCCATTCACTCATTCACATTTGTTTTAAATTTTGAGACAGAGCTTTTTACTAGTCGGTAATCAGGCACCTTAGCTGGCTAGTAAGTGAGTCCCACACATACCCAGAGTAGGATACAAGCATAAACCATCATGACCAGCAATCACTTTGTTGACTCAGCTGTCTACTTACTTTCAGGTGTAGCCCAAATTAATCATCCTCTTGCTTCATCACTTTCAACATTTGCTTATTACTGTCTGCCACCATACTGACAAAATTTCATTTTATTTAAAATTTATATCTGAAAACAATTTAAATTTTTAAATAAAAAGAATAAAACATAGATGTTTACAAACTTTTCTCACATTATGAAGAACTGCTACTGAGAAAACTAGGTATTTTAAAACACTGACTTCAAGCTGTATTGACACTCCATGTCAATCTCTGGAATAGATGATCTGATGCAGGAAGGAAGGTAATGACTCTGATTTATGTGATGGCGTTAAAACTCAAGGAAGAAAGTTGTCCCATTTCCTAGAATGCTCCTTAGTGTTCTTCTTTCTTTTTGCACTCAGTCATTACAGTAGTTTCACAGTTGTTTTCATTTCTCTTGTGTTTCTAGAGTTATATGTGACATACTTTTGTTATGTATCAGAAGCCAGACTTTAAGTAATTATTACCATGTTTCAAATTGTTAGTCTTGGCTTCAAAAGAACAAGCTGACTTTTATTTCTATCTCCAAATGAATGAATTAAAACTAAATATAAAATGTTGCATTTTGAAAATCAACAAAGCAAAGCAATATGGAAAAAAGCAAAGGAACATGTTGGAGAAGTAGAAGAGAAGACACAGAAAAGGCTGCCCCAGAAAACCTTAAACTTGAGAGGCGATAGGCAGCTAAGGCAATGCATGCTCCAAATGATCAGTGTGACTCTAGATCATAAAGAAGCCTTATCAGAACAAGAATATTTGAAATATAAAACATTCCCAGGACTTCATGACACATAACAGCTTTTAAAAATCTCAAGGACAACAATTACTGTGCTCAGCTTAACTGAAGCCTCTAGATGATTGAACTCTTCTGCACCTTTAGTAAACAATACAAGGTAAGGTGAAAGAGATGTGTTGGTTGAAAACAATAAACCAAATATTTTTCAAATGACTTTACCAACAATTTAGCAATATTCTAGTCAGGGAATGCATTATAAACATTAACTGTCTTACTCTATAGGAATCTAAATCAGCATGGTTATTAACACAGCCTTTCAAACTATAAGATTATATTTCTCTGAATTACATTAGTTTGCCTACATCCACCCATCTGAGTGGCTATCTTTGAAATTCATACCATGTTTTATTAGAGAGTTAAACATTGCTAAATCACAAAAAATTACAGATTTCTAAGAATCTTAATTTAAAATTTTTAATATGAAGCATGTTATATTAAATGTCTTGTTAGGAATTTTAATAATTTTAACCTTGATACAAAATTGCTTGATTATTATAGTGATATTGTGTATATATTAAGTGTGAATGTGAGATATCAAGAAATGCCAAAGGTGTTCATAGGTGTGTGGATTATTAATGTCAGGGCCTTAAATTCAATTCCATTGGCCTACAGGTCTCTTTTTTATGACAATACCAAATTCAACATCATTAATCATCAGAGAAAGGCAAATTAAAACATCTCTGACATAACATCTTACACCAACCAGAGTGGCTAAGATCAAAATTACTGAGGACAGCTTATTCCCAGGTGGAGAGGATGTAGAGTCAGGGGAACACATCCCCACTGCTGGTGTGAGTACAAACTTATGAAGCCATTTTGTAAATCAACATGACAGTTTGTCAGAAAATTGGCAATCAGTCAACCTCAAGACCCAGTGATACCACTCTTGGGCACATACCCAAAGGATGCTCAATCATGCCATAAGGACACTTGCTCAGCTATGTTCATAGCAGCATTACTCCTAATAACCAGATCGTGGAAACGACTTTGATGTTCCTCAGCTGAAGAAGGGGTGAAGAAAATATAGTCCATTTACATAATGAAATAGTACTCACCTGTAAAACACAGTGACATCATGAAAACCATCCTGCTTGAATTAACTCAGACTCAGAAAGACAAACATGGTATGCACTCAATCATAAGTGTATGATAGATGTGTAGCAAAGGATAACCAGACTATAGTCCGCATCTCCAGAGAAGGTGGTAACAAAGATGACTCAAAGAGGGATGCATGGATCACTCTGGGAAGGGGATTTGGATGAGCTCTATTTTCAATAAAAGGAAAAAATAAAGAATTCAAAAAACAATGGGAAATAAAATGGTTATGATATTATGCAATGTATACTTCAGATGAACAGATTAAGTAATACAAAAACACGTTTAAATGCTTCATCTTCAGTATTAACCACATAATTGTAAATATCCTCAACTCAGAATACAGAAACTGAGTGTCCCTGGACTTAAAGAGACACCATAACTGAAGTGCTAATTCTGTTCTTTGAAAGCTTGACTTTTAATAAGGTGGTTTAAATATAGCTTTCTATGATGATAGGAATGTGATTGCATTAATATTTAGAAAACAATTTTATACATACTCATCACAACTTCACATTATTTTTTATGGATACTTTTCAAGTTGCCTTATCTGTAATATACAAAAACGTAGCTGTTCTTTTAAAAGCCCTCATTTTTAATAGGTCAGCAATTTGTACATTTGTTTTTAAGTTTTGCTACCTTTAAGATTATAATACCCTTACAGAATTTCTACCTTCCCCTTTCTCCCTCCAAGATATACAATATACACCCAGTCCCGTGATCTTTTTTCAAAAATTTTATTTTTTTTTTATTAGTTCAAATTAGGAACAAGCTTTCTTCACATGCCAATCCCATCTCCCTCTCCCTCTTCCTCTCCCTCTCCCTCTCCCTCTCCCTTCCCCTCCCCCTCTCCCTCTCCCTCCCCTGGATCTCAACACTCCTCCCAACTCCACACCTGCCCTGACCCATCTACCTTCCACTCCCCAGGCAGGGTAGGGCCCTCAATTGGTGATCCCCAAAGCCCACCACATCATCCTGGGCCAGGCCTTGGCCCTCTCCCATGTGTTCAAGCAAAGAGTGCATCGTTCATTTGAGATGGGCTCTCAAAGTCCCTTTTTACACTAGGGAAAAATACTAATCCACTACCAGGGCCCCCCTAGAGTGTGGAGGCCTCCTCATTGACATCCATGTTTGGGGGTCTGATTCAGTCCAGTGCTGCCTCCCAGACAGCAGTCTGGGGTCCGTGTGCTACCACTTGTTCAGGCCAGCTGTTTATGTGAGTTTCACCAGCCTGGTCCCGACCTCTTCGATGTTCATTCCTTCCTCTATGCAACTAAGTTCCAGACTTCATCTGTGGGTGTCTGCCTCTACTTCCATCAGCCACTGGATGAGGTCTCACTTATGTAGATTGACATATCCTCTGCAAATAGTAAAAGTTTGACTTCTTCCTTTCCAATTGGTATCCATTTGATCTGCTTTTCTTTTCCTATTGCTCTAGCAAGAACTTCGAATACAATATTGAAGAGATATGGAGAGTAGATAACCTTGTCTTGGTCCTGATTTTAGAGGAATCGCTTTGAGTTTCTCTTCCATTTAGTTTGATGTTGGCTGTTGCTTTGGTGTATATTGCTTGTATCATGTTTAGATATGTTCCTGTTATTCCTGTTCTCTCCAAGATCTTTATCATGAAGGGATGTTGGATTTTGTCAAAGGCTTTTTCAGCATCTAGTGAGATGATCATGTGGTTTTTCTGTTTCAGTTTGTATATATGGTGAATTATATTGATGGATTTTCATCTGTTGAACCATCCTTGCTTCCCTTGGATGAAGCCTAAATGATCATAATGGATGATTTTTCTGATGTGTTCTTGGATTCTATTTGTGAATATTTTGTTGAGTATGTTTGCATCGATGTTCATGAGGGATATTGGTCTGTAGTTCTCTTTTTTATTTGTATTTTTGTGTGGCTTGGATATCAAAATGATCATAGCCTCATAAAAAGAGCTTGACAATGTCCCTTCTGCTTCTAATGTGTGGAATAATTTGAGGAGTACTAGTCTTAGCTCTTGTTTGAATTTCTGGAAGAATTCTGCAGTGAAGCCATCTGGCCCTGGGCTTTTTTGTTGTTGTTGTTGAGAGGCTTTTGATGACTGCTTCTATTTCATTTGGGAATATAGGTTGATTTAAACAGCTTATCTGTTCTTGGTTTAATTTTGTTAAATGATATCTATCCAGGAAACTGTCCATTTCTTTAGATTTTCGAATTTTGTCGAGTAAAGGGTTTCAAAGTATGACCTGATGATTCTCTGGATTTTCTCAGTGTCCATTGTTATATTCCCCATTTCTCTTCTGATTTTGTTAATTACTATGGTCTCTCTCTGCCTTTTGGTTAGTTTGGCCAGAAGTTTGTCTATCTTGTTGATCTTCTCCAAGAACCAACTCTTTGTTTCATTAATTCTTTGTAATGTTTCCCTAGTTTCTACTATATTGATTTCAGCCCTCAATATTTTTATTTCCTGGTACCTACTCCTCTATGGTGAGTTTGCTTCTTTTTGCTCTAAAGCTTTCAGTTGTTCTGGCAATTCTCTAGTGTGACTATTCTCCAGTTTCTTTATGTGTGCTCTAAATGCTGTGAACTTTCCTCTTGGCACTGCTTTCAGAGTGTCCCATAAGTTTGGTTACGTTGTATCTATGTTCTCATTAAATTCTAGGAAGTCTTTCATTTTTTTTTTTATTTCTTCCTCAATCCAGGAATGGTGCAGTTGGGTGTTATTCAATTTCCAATAGTTTGTAAGTTTTCTGCAATTTGTATTACTGTTGAATTCTAACTTTAAAGCAGGGTGATCTGATAAGATACAGGTGGTTATTTCAATTCTTTTGTATCTGTGAAGGTTTGCTTTGTTGCCAACTGTGTGGTCAATTTTAGAGAAGGTTCCATGTGGCACTGAGAAGAAGGTATATTCTTTTGTGTTTAAATGGAATGTTCTATAGATATCTGTTAAACCCAGTTGGGTCATAACTTTTGTAAGATCATTTGTTGCTTTATTAAGTTTCTGCCTGGTGGTCCTGTCTGGTGGTGAAAGCGGGGTGTTGAATTCTCCTACTATAATTGTGTGTGGTTTGAGCTTTAGTAATGTTTCTTTTACAAATGGGAGTGCCTTAGTATTTGGGGCATAGATGTTCAGGATTGAGACTTCATCTTGAAGGACTTTTCCTGTGATGAGCATGAAATGCCCTTCTTCATCTCTTTTGATTGATTTTAGTTTGAAGTCTAATTTGTTAGTTATTAGGATTGCTACACTAACTTGTTTTGGGGTCCATTTGATCAGAAAATCTTTTCCTAACCCTTTACTCTGAGGTAACACCTGTCTTTGAAGTTGAAGTGTGTTTCTTGTGTACAGAAGAAGAATGCATTCTCTCTTTGTATCCATTCTGTTAGCCTGTATCTTTTTATAGGCAGGTTATACAATTGATATTGAGGGATATTAATGACCATTGATTGTTGGTTCTTGTTTGTTTTGGATTTATTGTTACTGGTATCATTGTGTGTGTATTTTTCCCTCCTGTTTATTTTCATGTTTGGTAAAATTGGATTATCTATTGCCTATGTTTTTGTGAGTGTAGTTATCTTCGTTGGGTTGGAGTTTTCCTTCCAGAACTATCTGTAGTGTTGGATTTGTGGATATGTATTGTTTAAGTCTGGTTTTGTCATGGAATATCTTGTTTTCTCCATCTATAGTGATTGAAAGTTTTGCTGGGTACAGTAGTCTGGGTTGGCATCCATGCTCCCTTAGTGTTTTAGGATATCTATCCAGGACCTTCTGACTTTCAATGTTTCCATTTAGAAGTCAGAATTGATTCTGATAGGTCTGCCTTTATATATTACTGATGCTTTTTCCTTTGCTGCTCTTAATATTTTGTCTTTATTGTGTGGTTTGGTGTTTTTATTATTATGTAGCTTATGGGACTTCATTTGTTGTCCAGTCTGTTTGGTGTTCTGTAAGCTTCTTGTACTTTCATAGGCATATCCTTCTGTAGGTTGGGGAAGTTTTCATCTATGATTTTGTTGAATACGTTTTCTGTACCTTTGAGCTGTATTTCTTCACTTTCCTTTATACCTACTATTCTTAGTTTCAGCCTTTTCACAGTGTCCCATATTTCCTGGATATTTTGTTTTAGGGATTTGTTGGACTTGAGATTTTCTTTGGTCGATGATTCTGTATCCTCTAGAGAGTCTTCAATAACTGTAATTCTTTCTTCTGTCTCTTGAAATGTATTGGTTATACTCACATCTTTAGTTCCTGATCATTTATCCAGCCTTTCTATTTCTATCATTACCTGATTCTATGTTTTCTTTATTGTTTCTATTTCCGCTTTCATGCCTTGAACTGTTTTGAGTGCTTCCTTCACTTGTTTGGTTTTTTTTTGTTTGTTTGTTTTCTTTAGATTATTTAAGAGATTTGTCTATTTCTTGAATTTTTGGTTTGTTTTTTCCTCCATTTCATGTAATTTTTTGCTTTTTATCTTTTTTTTGTTTGTTTGTTGTAAGGGATTGTCTTGTTTCCTCTTTAAAAGTCTCTATTTTCTTCCTAAGATAATTTTTAGGTCCATCCTCAGTGTTGGACTTTTCAGGTCTTGCTGGGGTGGAGTCCCTAGATTCTGGTGGTTTCATATTGGCCTTTTTCAGGTTGAGTGGGTTCTTATTCTGTTTTCTTCTCATGTCTTCTTCTAGTGGGTATATGTGGGGTCTATCTATCTCCTCTTGTCACCCCATGGTGTTTGTGGGCCAAGACTTCAATGTCTGCATCTCTGGATGGTCTTGCCTCTCCTAGTAGTCTCCTCACTTGGTAGGCATTGGGAATAGGTAGGGGTCAGGTTGGCAGAGGGGGAAGGAATGCTGAGGTGTTTCCAGACTTAGGGAGCTCCTCCCTGGCTCGGCAGGTCCTCTCTAATTATGCACAGGACCAGAATGATCCATGGCGAATGGGACTTTGGGCAGGGCTAGGGCAGGAGCAGAGGGTACATTCACCTTGGTAGGACCTTTTTTCAAATGTATGGTCTTTTTACAAAGTTAACTGTTGTCACTTTCACGTGTCTACTTATAGCAATATATTACAAAATATAACTTCTTCAGTCCATACAATGTCGTAGTATGTACCTTTCTTGGACTGACATTTGGTATTGGATAACCAATTGGTGTGCTCTTCCCCAAGGGAGACTATTTGTCCTCCTCTCAGCATCCCTTAGCTGCCTGTAGTTCTTTCTGTAGGGTAGAGGCCTTGTGGGCTTTTCCCTATGCCACGCCAACTAATATCCACTTTTTTTCAGTTTGTTTTGGGCAGTCACGTTGGTGAGACTTTTGAAGTGTAGCTTCTTACATTACTAGGATTCAGAATCTCACAGCAACTTCCCTGGAGCTCTGGCCTCTATCATCTTCCTGTCCTCTTTTCCTCTCCTCGGGGTCTCTTAGTCCACAGATGAGAGTGTGCCTTGTACATGTGTCCACCCACACCGTGTCAACAAGAACTGGACTGGGTGACCCTGTACTTTGATTGGTTATGATTTTCTGTAGTGGCCTTCTGTTTCAATGAAAAGTTTCCTAGAGGGCTGATTACTCCTTTTGAAAAAAATGCCATTTAATAAGGTAAAGAAAACATAAATGTTAAGTGTGGATTTTCAAGGAACCAAAAGGAGTCAAAATGAAATCCTCACACGGTTCCCATGTGAAACAGACAGAAGTCAAGCAGCACTCACACCCAGATGTCACAGAAGAAAGAGGGTTCTCACCCTCCTCTTCTTGCCAGATGGCCAGGACACTTCTCTAGCAGCCTGCACAAAGGTTTCTCTTGTTGTTATTTTCACTTCAGTAAGGAAAAAGGAAAAGAAAAAACGCAAGTGTATTTTTTCTAAAAGAATCTTCAATTTCAAGCATGAAAGCTGAAATAGACACAGAATGAGGGGATGCTGAAAACAGAAAGGCTGGATAAACGGCCAGGAACTGTATAAATATAAGGTACAGTATTGGTAAGAAGTAATGAGCACAAAAGGGAGGAAGAAGAGAACAACGATGACAGTAGAGGGCAACTGTACCTCAGACACAAACAGGAGGAAACACATAGCAATGCAGAAGGAAACCTCCATTTGATTCATGGCATTTAGTGCTGACCTAGTGACAAGGTCGACTAGTGTGCACTGAGTGTAAAATTAATGTCAAGTCCAAATGGGCTTTTCATCTGAATGGTGCTTACTAATGCGAAACATTGCAAAAAGAAGCCATCAGCAACACTTGTGAAAGATAATTCTGCAAGGAGAAGTAATTCATGTCATTTATTTTAAGAGGAAAAAAATAAACTTTTGAGTGTGAGACTTTCATTTCTGCATTTAATTTTCAAGAATATGAGTGAGATGCAGACAAAAGTGGGATAGATATTAACAATTATTTCACTTCACCTGGAACAAGAATAGTAATTCAATTTGTGTTAAGACTACATTGAACATTTTTCATTTTTTGATAAAACCTACTTTGCTGTAATGTTTAAAAATTAACCAAAATAGCACAGTGTCTCAAAGAAAAAATGGTAAGCAGGGTAACATATTAATAACATTGATATTAATGAGAGGCAGGTCTTCAGCCAGGGCTGTACAGCACATTTTCAAGATAAAATTCAAGAAATGCTCAGATTTTTCTATAGAAACAGCAGAAATGAAAGGAGACACCTCTGTCTGTTGGCAAGTATTAAACTGTATTTTCTCTGGCTGCTTTTTGTCAGTATGTTACTAAATGGAGAGGATTTAGGTAGACCAAAACTAAAGAAATCACTCCTCTTGAGCATTTCATCAAACTTGTAAGTTAATTAGAATTAGGCAACTCAATTCTGGGGAGGACTAACTAACACAGTTGTTGGTATATCACTTTTAGTAGTTGATGTCCAAGATGGTTTTCAAAGTGAAGTGCTGTGTTACATTGGCTGTGAAAACTTCAGGAATCAGTAGCATCTGCTTTTCATTTTACCTATCCACGTCTCCTGGTTATGCACCAAGAATATCTACCACAAATATAAATTCAATGAAACATAAAGTCAGATTCCATATTGAATTCTTTTACAGCCAAACTACAGAATGAATTCCTTGGTTTATATATGTAAAGCAACATCAATATCAGCAAAGAAATTTTGCTTCATCCAGTTACACAGCATGAAAGTAAAGCCAGGATACAAAGTTAGATGTAAAGACCATGTCAAGAGTAGAAAGCACCAAGCCCACAACTCACAAACTTGAGGTGCAGAATTTCAACAACAGCTGCTTTACATCAACCCCAGCCACATTTCTGAGGTTTCATCATGTGCGCTGGATTTTCCTGGAGGCAAATGTTTCATTGTTGTGTACCTACATTCTTTAAGGCCATGTGTATTATGGGTACCCACCAGTGATATTCACAATATGAACCTTGAAGTGTGAAAAAACATGTAGGTGTTAATACAGCTTATCATTTTATCTACTTTTCTTCAAGATACTGCTTCTCAAAGTAGATCAATATATTTTATTATGAACCTCACACAAAGAAATTCTGAACTCCACTTTTGTACATTAGATACATTCATTACTGAACTATTTTTAAATGAAAGCAATATCGTACTAGGCGCTAATTAATTATTTTATGTTATAGTAATAGACAATCATCAATAGGGTATTTAAATTATTATTTTCTAATAGTGGTGCATTGAATCAATGTATTTAGCTAACAGCTCATATGAATAATAGATGACATCCCATTATGTTATTAAACATAAACAAATTTTATGTAAAGGTGTGCATTAAATCCACAGTATCACCACAGGAAAATGAATGTGATAAAGCTATTTCTTAAGAAGTGACAGTAGCCGTGTGTTGGTGGCACACGCCTTTAATCCCAACACTGGGAAGGCAGAGGCAGGTGGATCTCTGTGAGTTCGAGACGAGCCTGGTCTCCAGAGCGAGTGCCAGGACAGCCTCCAAAGCCACAGGGAAACCCTGTCTTGAAGGAAAAAAAATGGGAGATGATGTACCAAGTACAAGAAGAACCTGGGAAGATTTTTTTATACTTTATAAATTAACATAATCTAGTCACTTTTTTGTTCTTCTGGAAAAGTTAATTGTCTTTGTCAGTGAAAAGGAGAAGTGCAATTTGTTAACTTCCCATGAAGATTCTAATGGCTCTGTTTTCTTCTTCAGGAGCTGGATATGTTTTCAGATTTGGGAAACTTTCTCAAACTTTCATTTGAGAATGATGTACAAAAATTACTATCATATAGTGATGGGAAAAAGTGGTTCACTCTTAATAAACTAAATGAAGTACATAGGTAGAGCAGAGAGAATTTAATAATGAGTTTGCAGATTGATGACTTAGCAAATAAATTTAAGAAGTTTGAATGAAATGGCTCTTTAACACCGTTGTTAATCCCATTTTTCTTTCTTTTTTTTTTTTTTTTTTTTTAGTTTTTAAATGAGTAGATTTGATGACTCGGTGACTCCAGAATGGCAAATCAAAAACAGCATGATCATAAAATGACCATTTTCTTCATAAATGAGAATGGGGCATCCATACATTATACATTGTCTAATTTTCTCATTATCAGTAGGAGAAGGAATTCCATAATTTTATGGTTTCAATTTGAACAGTTGTTTCAAAAGATTCTTACTTAGGTCCCAAGACCTTGATTTACTCCTTGAAAAGGCATCATAAAACAAGTCCATATAAAACAGTTGGAGTTTAGGAAGAAGAAATTATTAAGGGAAGTGTGGAGTTTATTAAGAAAAATACATGTATGCTTAGAATTTAGAACAGGCAGGGTGTGGGGGACCAAAATAGTTCTGTTATAGAATGTCTTGAGGTCCATCCTCTGGTTTCACTAAACACCAGGGAGTTCTGGCCCACTATTGTATTGCTAAATTCGAGCAAGTCTGCTATTGTTTACCATAGCCTCAGTATGGAAGGCCTCCTAGTTTGCATCTCTATGGGCCTAAGCCTCTAAATAGGCCTGCACCAGGGCAGAGGGGCTAGGTGTGAAGACAGGGGGTGAAATGAATTCTAGCAGAGAGGAGAAGAGGAGGACATAAATGGTCTCCTCATGGCCACGGAAGTGTAGGGGAAGCTGTGGCCATGCCTACTTAGGGGCTGGCTACAGGTGTGCCTGACCACGCTTTCGAGGGCGTGTTCAGGATGATGTAGAGCGAAACTGGGATGGGACAGCGTGCTCTCTTTCAGGTTCACTTTTGGGCTTGCATACAGACCACTGCCATGCTGGCTGGCTGGTTCGCTCTGTAAGTAAGGCTTTTCCTTATTAAATACCCTTATATTTCTACCTGACTCCATATTGGCAATTTCCCACTATATGGAAGCATGGTTAAGAAAGAGCCGAAAAGATGTAAATAAAGAAGAGACTCTAGTTTTACAACATGGAACTGAGAGCTCTCTAAAGATTACAAGATGCCTGTGTTTGGTCTTTATCGCTGTTGGGTTGCTAGGAGTTTCCAGGTCCACACATCCCCACTCAGGCCGAACCTCATGGCTAAAGGCTGAGGCATGCTGGGTCACGACAGCAGGGGGTGGTTGAGAGAGGGTGAGACAGAATTCTATTCTGCTGTAAATATATATATCTCCATGAAATTTGTGGGTAAAATGATTCAAATTCAGAAATACTATACTGAGTATGGTAACCCAGACACAGAGAGACAAATGTTGCTTGCTTAGTAATATAGATCATAACTCCTATTCCTTAGTTACCCAGAGCATTTGAAGAAGCAGGAAAATTAAAAGGGGCTATGAAATTGTGAGGATGTCTAAAGATGAAGTTCATAGTGAAAGACTTAAAAATTAGCAAAGAAATATAGACCAGAAACTGACCAAGGTCACTACTATGACTTAGTGCCTGGAATTTACCAACCGCCAGCAATGTCCTTGTACTCCCTTACAAGGACATAAGATAACTGGGTACCAAGTATTCCAAGATGGCCGCCCTCCTCTGAGGGGGTCATGAAGGAAACAGATTGCCCCACTGGCCAATGTGTCAACAATTAACAATTTGCTCAGGCAAGATTATTTAGCACATCCTAAGGTCTGCGGGTTTACAACTGTTAGACCCCCGAAAACTCAAGTATCCGGGGTCTCAGGCCAGGTTCGCGGTCACCCCAATCACCAGGCGGATTCGAGAGCTTGCTGCAAACTGCACGAGGCTTTATTGTAATTTAACGAACTAACCCCATGTTAGCTCGGGTCTTTCACCCACCCGCCATGGCGGACGGCTAGAAAAGACGGCTCCTACGGGCTCCCAAAAGATCTTATAGGGCAGCGTAAGGGGAGTGTCTAGGGGTACGCACAGGCTTACGCACAGGCTCACGATTGGTGTGCCTCCAGGCTTGGAGGGCTTGCCCTGTGTTGATTGGTCAACTGGTTGTTATGGCTCATAGGCCCTCCCAGGGTGGTTGCTATGCTCTCTACGTCATTGCTGTGCGCTTGTCCGTAAAGCACACCCAGAGCCATAAAGCATAGCGCCACCAGCTAACTTCTGATTGGTTCCTTGTCACGAGACAGGCATCTGACTTTCTAGTGACTAACTTCTGATTGTTTCCTTGTCACGAGGTAGGCATCTGACTTTCTGGTTTCTAGGACAAGGTCATAGAAGCACATGTTCGACCATTAGCAGCTAAAGAAAACTGAGGGTGAGAGAAGTAGGGAAGAACATACCAACTGGTTATCCAATAACAAATGGGTAAGCCTGAAAACATTCATGTGACTAACACTATGCAGACTAAGCAGGTATATTTAGAAATATATATGTACATTCATACACATGTTATGCATGTTAAAACAAGGAAAACAGAGGATGTGAATTTGAAAGAGAGAAAAAACTGTATGGGAAGGTATGAAGCAAGGAAAAGGAGAAGAATGTACATATGTTATAATTTTAAAAGTAAAGGGAATAATTTAAAAATGCATTTAATATTTACGTATATATGTATATATTCATATAGGCATATGAATATATGTATACATTCACATGTATGTATTTATAAGTGTATATGCCAAAATATCACATCACATTGCTGTTGCCCTTGGCTGCTTTGCAGACCTCGATGGTAAAACCCTATTGCTGATGACACCACACAGTTTAGATACAAATCTTACAAAAGGGGTTTGTAATTGACCATGAATCCTTCTCCATAAGAAATAGCTCTTATACCATCCAAAGGTACTATGCAAGCTTCCCAAGTCAGGAAAGCAATGATTAGTCTTACCTAGCTGTAAAACTGCTTAGCTCAATATTGATCAGGATGACAAGATATCCTTACAGCTGCAAAGGGACACTTGTAACTTGAGTACAATCACCAGCTGCCTAATTGAATTTAAATCTCACCCAAGAAAAAGAATTATTGCCTCGCATTGAACATCTACTCAAATAAGGCTATAGGTGTGGAAGTGTCAGGAAGCACGCACATGAGAGGAAAGAGAATGGATAGTTCACAGGTGGCTGGGAATGGAACTCAGCAGAAGGCCAAGGTAGAGGAGGTACGTGTCATATGAGGAACTATAAACCAGTGTGAATAACTAGTGGTCTATTTTGTGTGAAGAGAGAGTAAAAGTGGTATCAAGAAACATTGCATAGCTAGAATGTGAAGGGTCAGGGGAGTTTTTCATCTCCACGGCCCAAGAGATTAGGAGAAAAGGAATCTTAAAAACTGGAACAGGCATAAAATTAGGGAAGTCTGATGAATTTATTTAGGAAGAGAATATTTAAATATGCGAAATTGCTTTTTATGTTGAGCACTCTGGAAATTGCTAACTCATACTTTAGTGACAATAATACCATTAGACATTTTGTCTAAAATCAGTGTTACAAAATTTTGGATACAAGATTTAAATTTTCAGCATTTAATCATGGATTAGGACAAAGATAACTTATAATGTTCTACCAAGTAACTACCAAAAGGCACTGAGAGTCATGAGGGTTGTTTCTTTGTTTCTGGTTTTATCTATAATTTCTCACTTAATTTACACATTAGGAGTATCTGGTCTTCGGGATCACTGTTCTTAAAATGAGACAGTTGGGCGGAGAACGTGGCTCAGCAGGTCAATGGCGATTGCTTCATTTGCCCGAAGACCTAGTTCAGTCTCCAGAGCTCATAGAAACTTCAGGATATGCTGGTGGAAATTTGCAAACACAGCACTGCTTTGGCAATGACAAGAGCAACAGGTGGAAAAAACTCAACAATCAGAGGTGAGGCATCCAAAAGGAAGTTCGGAGGATATCATTGTCAAAGGCCAGCAATGCCAGGAAAGTATGGTCTTTAGTAGTTTACTGTTGTCTCCTAAACAAGCACCTTCGATAAAGGTTGTATGTATCTACACAACTAAAACTCAGAGCAGGATCTCAGCTAACCGACTGACAGCCATCCCCTCCCCACACTTTTCCTGAGGCTACGGCCATCCATCTCCATCCCTCTGCCTGTAGGTCAAAACCATGGTGGCATTCGAAATGGTATCTCTAGAATAAAGGAAGACCCAGATAAACAACATCACCAACGACCTTTTGAAAGTTTAGGCATGTGCCTATGAGGAAAGCAAATCAGTTCTGCTCACATTTCACTAGAAATAACCCAAAGAAGAAATGTAATTTCAAATGGATAAGAAAGTGCAAACATTCAGAGTAACTAAAAAAGCAAAGAAGCTAGCACATTTGTTAAAAAGAAATCTAATGTGTATTAGGCTCTTGTAAAATAGAAGGCACAGAAACTTCTTATTGTGCAAATGTCAAAGCTCTGAGGTAAACATTAATTTTTCTGTGAGGCTTACTGGGTAGAAAAATTAATTTACTTTCCCAATTTCTTATATCAGCTAAACATCAAATATGAATTTGAAATTCAAACTACTTCTTAAGATTGGTTGAAAATAAAGTTAAAAGTGAGAGTGAGATTCCTTGTACATTTAACTGAACATAAATTTTGTTATAAATTTGATTCCAGCTCTCTTGAAAATAATTCCCACATTTATGTGCTTCCATAATTAGTTCCAATCAGTGTGTTATAAATATGTAAAGGTTTCACCCATCTATCACTTAACCTCACTGGTATTAAGCTCTTCAGGTATAATGACAAACAAATTTGAAGCAGGGGTTGCCTAAGTAAAGTTTAATATTTTTTCCCTAAGACAGAATAAAAGACACATGCAACTCTTCCACTCTTCCTAGAAGTTTAAAGTGTTATTTTTCCCTTCTCTTGCAAATAGTAATCATTGTTCTCTGAAGTCAGAGAGGACTAAAAGCGGTAATATTAGCTTGCATGAAAGGAAATGAATTCCGGTTGTTATGGAGGCTTGCATGATAGGGATAAGCTCTTGCTACTAATCACAAAAGAGATTTAACAAATGATAGTGAGAGAATAATGGAAAAGGAAAGATAGCTTATTAAATACCTACCTGAAAACTGTTAAAGCTTACAATAATGTGCTGCCTTTTTCTTCTTGTACAGTTATTCTATTCAAGTGATTGTTTTGAACGGTTACAATTATAAAACATGCAAGAAACTGAAATATATCGAAAGACAATGATCATGCAATTTCATGGTAGTCCTATAAAAAGTTTAAAAATTAGATGGGCTATGCATCTTCAGTGTTACTTCATGCTGGGAAGTTCATCCAGGAGAGTTATCCTTAGAACAAGAGTTGGGAAAGCTTCCTCTCACTGTGAGATGGGAGATTTTTTATGTATTTCCCATCAACTCAGTCATTTCAGGGGAAAAGAAATGATTACTTCAAATTACATTCATTTTAAGTTTGACACAGAGTCCAAAACAGAATATTCAGTATTATCATAGTCATGGAATAAGTTGTCAGAATATTGAGCAAAATAATTCCCTACCACTTTCAATCCTGTGAACATTTGTAAATAATCCACAAGGAACAAAAGTAGTTACGCTAGTAAAGTAAGAAAGAATATGTTTGATCAAACAAGTTTATTTGTAATTCTAGAAGTTATTTTTTACCAGCATTTGAGAATTTGGTCTCAAAGTTATTATAAAGTGGCTGGAAGTTTGAGTGGAGGCATATTACATTCATAGATCCTACAAATATTAAAACATTAAAAGATTTATGTTATGAAGAAACATTTCTTTCTTGGCGTAGTCTTTAGTTGAGAGGCCATTGAATGTTCAGTGAATACTTACATATGAACTCTTATAATGTTATGTTTCCATATACACAGACTCAATTTTAGGTTACCCTACTCACTCATTAATCTAACATTTTGCACATTGAAAGCCGGAGAAATAGTCTTTTCTAGGAAATAATATACTAACTGATTATCTAATACCAAATGGTCAGCCCTAAAAATGTACATACAAGTAACCTTCTATGTACTGTTCAGGTTGAAATTTTATAATTATGAATATATTTATATACAAATACACATATGTATATAACAAAAAGAGACAATGAATTTGAAAGAGAGCAAGGGAAGGGAGATACATAGTTCTTGACAGGAGGAATGCAAGGAGAATAATTCTTTAATTATATTACAATCTCAAAAAATAAAAGAAACAGATTAAAAACAAATTAAATATGTTGAATAAATTATTGTAGATAATTTCAAGTTTTAAATCCCAGAGTACCAAGAGATCAAATATCAAAGTCTCAGGAAGCACCCTCAAATACGTTCTGAAATGTGGGGATGGCTTTACAGATGAGGGATGATTGTCAATGTTATATTGTCTTAAATTAACTTTCCATGTCTGATAGTCTCCATTAATTCATTAAGTCATTGTAGACCTTAAGTAATGAAGAATGCAATTTTCACGTCACTAAATATTCTTTATCTCCCATTAGATTAAAAACAGAGAATTACCTAAAATCAAGAATGAAAATTAGCCGGGCGTTGGTGGCTCACGCCTTTAATCCCATAACTTGGGAGGCAGAGGCAGGTGGATCTCTGTGAGTTCGAGGCCAGCCTGATCTCCAGAGCGAGTGCCAGGATCGGCTCCAAAGCTACAGAGAGAAACCCTGTCTAGAAAAATAAATAAATAAATAAATAAATAAAAAATAAAAAAGAACGAAAATTAATGATGGATTTTATTAACCTCAAAGGTAGTGTATGACTTGTTCTGAAGTTCACTACCATAACACCATATAGAACTAAGTTCAAAGAAATACACTTAGTAGGGTGTCTGTTGAGGGCTTAGTAAAATTCTAAAAACAGACATCAGTGAAAAATCATTTCAGACATTTCCATTTGCATATATTAAATAACCACTAAATTTTATATTTCAAACATGATTGGATAGTATTTTATTTCGATTGTTATTTAATGTAATATCTAGGTAGGAGATAAAGCTAGAAATTTAACATAGCATTTAAATTAAAACCTTTGGTTATAGTTAGGAAGTTTTAGCTGATTTCTAAGAGCAATAGTATCTTGTGGAAGGGATGGTTAAATTATTTCAATTATTAGAAAAATACTAACTTCAACATATGAGTGTTTAAGAATATGAAAGGGAGAAGTAGCAATATTGTATATTCCTTCAGATTTACAGAGATCTATTGCCTCCTGAATATTGAATATTAATTTTCAGAGAATGAGAATAAGATTTAAAGTTCTCATCTGGTCACACAATATTGAAATAGTGTCTAGACTTGCTGATTGGCATCGGAGAGCCTGGTTCTCATTAAAATATAATACTCTAGCTAAACATGAGTGTAGTTGAGTCTTCAAATGAGATTTAATTTTATATTCAGAGCTGATATAATTTGGTTCTGTTCTCACTAAAGCCTATTATCACTTTGTCAATTATGATACAGGGTAATATAAAATCTAGTTATAGAGATTTGAAGTCAAGATTTGGAAGCATTTAACAGATTTTTATCTTGCTACAAAAACTTTTCTTGCTGCTACACACTTTCTACCTGGTCACCTGAAACTAATAGTTCATTAAGTTCTAGGATATCTAGTACTTAATAACTAATAGTAGTTATTCTACTAATAGTTGAGACTGCAAAGTATGCGCCATTATTCAGTGGTAATTTCTCTTATGATTTTCCCTTTTTCTTCTAAAATTTTCCCTTACTTTTCAATATTAAAATAATTTAATCATTTCCATATCTATATATCTTGACTGCTCTTTATATTCTCTATCAAGTGAATAATGAACTGTCCTAATTATTAAGATATAATTACTAGTTTCTGTCACAGTCATTAAATATTTTGTGTGCTTCAATATCCATTGGTATTTTACACAATTTACTCAAGTAACTTGCATACTGTAAACACGGCCAATCGTGTTTTGTCTCTAGTGGATTATGTTATATTTTATTCTTTGGAACTTAAGAGCTTAAAATTATTACTTAATTGATTATTTTGATTATGCATTTTATATAAATAAGCATTAAAACAGTTTGTTTTGTCATTTTTGGCTCAGAGTTATTCTTTTGAATGTCTTCTTTGTAAATGCAACTTGCAAAACTGAAGTCATCATGCATTTTATCTGTTTTGTCGATACAACAGAAACAACAATCACCTATAAACTGCACTTGCAGTTAGAGCTTAATGACAAATACTTTCTTGTGGTTTGAAATGTTCTTAGTACTGAACTCCCCATTAATATTCAAGTCCCATGAATAACATTAATTATGTTTTTAGCCTGACATCAGCTCATTCTACTTGATTCATGGAACAGTTATGTGGCATTTTAAAACATTTCTGAGTAGGCTCCATTTATCCTTTAACAGAGAGGTTGATTTTATTAGTCTCCATTCTTCTTTTCAAAATGAAACAAGAAACTTCAATCACATAGTAAACATCCTTCAGTTGAGATCACTTCTCATTTAGTTGGTTAAGGAGAAATCTCTCATTTTTTAAAATGTAGATTTTATAGAAAAGAGTCAAAAGGCAGAGAAGCCACTAACTTTCAGTAAATATTTCTGATACCTGAATTTCCTAAAGTACCTAAGTCACTTGCAAGGATAAATGTTGCAATCAATACTTCCAATAAAAGTAAATGCTAGAAGTAATCACTTAAACAGAATGCATGACTCCGTATATTATTCAAAAAGATTTGAGAATACCACAAATTCCATAGTTTCATATTAGCCAGAGGAGGTTGAAAGAGTTGGCTTAATTCCTTACCAAAGTTCTGAAAAATTCAATGTATATAACTAGTAACCTAGAAAGGGAGACAGGTCAGGAAGTGATATTAAATTAGCAATTAAAACCATTTCAGAAATAAGATTTCTAGTTAAAGAATTTTCTAAGGGATATTGTTATGGTAGCATGAAAATCAGTCTAATTAAAGATATATTGAATAGATTTTAGTTTGGAATGTATTTGTATAAATAAATGCTAGTCATTAATTTGAATTAATTATTAAGACCAAGGAGAAAAATAGTTTATTTTTCTAAAATCTAAATGGGTTCATTTTATTTCCTGTGTAGAACACAAACAGGGTTTCTCTGTGTAACCCTAGCTGTTGGGGAATTAGATTTGTAAATCAGGCTGGCTTTGAACTCACAGAGGTCTGCCTGCCTCTGCCTCCTGAGTGCCAGCATTAAGGCATGCACCACCACAGCCTGGCTCAGAAGTCTAATTTTATATTTCTACTGAGATTGAAACAATGTAAACTAAAAAATAACACCACAAACTTTGATACATAATAGATCAAAGTAGTTAGTTCTATGATTTCTTTTCAAAATTTAAGAGCAGAATGATAGCAACAAAGACTGGTTATACACACCCTGTCACACTCTTTGTGAGCTTATGTGTACACAAATCCTGTTATTTCTGGAAAATGCCATTTCCTTGTATTCATACATCACCTCTGGCTCTTACTATCTTTCCATCTCCACTCCCATTTACATTGGGCATTAGAAGACAGGTTTGATTAGGACATACAAGTTTTGGTTAAATGTTCCAAGGTTTTTGACTGTGTGTACATTTTCCAGTTGAGGGTCTATGTGTTATTACTATTTTTTTTTTAGTAGAAGCTTTCATGATGAGGGTTGAGTGATATACAGACATATGCACATAATTATAATTCCTTCTGAAAATATAACTTACATTTTTATGTATGCAAAATTTTGAACTGATAAATAGTTCCTAGAAACCATGTTATTAAACTCAAACCTCAATGCCAGAAGTAGGGCATCTACTGAAGAATTGTTGACCAGGGAGGCCCCACAGTCCCCAAATCAATACAGACTAGTCATTACTTGGGTTGCCCACAAGAATTAGATAGTAATTCTGTATTGCTGAAGGAACCACAGAACTTGGACATCATGAGAAAATCTGGAAGTGGGCTAAAAATGTCTTCTCTCCTGCAATGTTTCATACATCAAAAAGGGGGTACGCAGCTTACTAAGATAAAAAAAAAATGTATCAATGCTGTTACTCACCTGTGACTCATGCTATCCCTAAGATCAATGTGTCAGGTAAAATGTATCTACTTTTACCATAGCAGCAATTTGGTTCTAGGGTAATTTAGTGTTCTCTAATTGGATTAGAGAACTGTACACAAGAAGGAATGCATGGCAGTTACAATAAACCTTGCTCCAAATATCTTCTTATCAACTCTTTTTTTGTACAAAATTTGTCCCTAGGTATAACTATTACATCTGTATCACAAGGTACAGGTAAATATTGAATATTAATTAGGCTGAAATGAATTATTAGAGTTGATATAATTGTTCAACAATTTATAATTCATACTGTTATTTAACTAGACTCATCAGCATCAGCATAGATAACAATTCTCTCTGAATATTAACTCAATCAACATATTTATTGCTGAGAAACAAGGCAGATTACATCCTATAAATCCCTTTAAAATTGAATTATAGAAGATATTTCAAAACCAGAGTATTTTCTAAACAACCCAGTATTCTGAGAAAATGTCAGTGTTCTGACACAACTCAAATGTGTTGTCATTCCATCAACACATTATCAATCCTCTAAGTTCCTCAAAAATGTTGTTCCTTTTCAACAACAGACAAGGGAAATCTTGGCTGCTTACTTTGGAGTATTTGGGGGCATCCTGTTCCTTAGACTGTGCTTCTTCTGATAGCACATAGCTTGATATTATCTGTTCCTGTAAAATATACCAAATGACACCATCAGAACTGAAGGAATGTTGCTCCTTTGCCGCTTCTCTCGGGAACATTTCAAGGCCAGATTAGAGAGCAGTTATATATAACTGAAAATATTTACTTATTTTGAACCATAGGAGAGCTATCTTTTCCTTAGGTAACTTCAATTTAGTATAATCCAATAAAGGCAGGAGTCTAGAATCTTTAGTACCATTTCAATTATCTAATAAAACGGGTGCAGTGATTCGAAATGTAAAGGATGAAATTGTGTACTCTGAACAAGAATAGGTAGTACTGAAGAGATATTAGAGCAGAGACATCTTGATAAATCAAAGCCTCACAAAAGTCACTCCTTTGTATATATTCAATATTAAATAAGCAAAGAAAATAACTCCTGCATGTGGCTGTGAGCATCCAGGTACAAACACTGAGAGAAATACACATTCATGTTTTCAAAGCTGTGTGACTAAAACTCCACAGTACACAGTTCCTGGCACAAGCAAAGTGGTACCAAGCCAACTTCCCTCTCCCAGGCATCTGTTTCCTGTACAGACTTTTGTCACTTTCAGGGACATTTCATTCTCCTTAGTAAGATTAACAAATTCCCATTTTAAAAAAAATTAAATAACTCCTGTTACTTAATTTCTTTGGGTCTTTAATATGCTCACTGATTTATTACTGTTATTTGAAATTCCCTTAATATTTCAGGAATTGGTCAGCCAAAGGCAAAATCTGGAGTGTAATGAAGCAAAGAGTTCTGTGAACTTGTTTTCTGAAAAACTGAATGCTTCTTGACGTTGGAGGTTGTTTTCTCATTTTACTACATTCTGAGATGAAGGTTTAAGTTCTGTTTTCTCCCAGGTAAGGGATCTGATCTGTTCATGATACACTGCTGTATCAGAACCTACTGGGGCAACTCACACTTGGCTTTTAGGAGAACCTTAGGTTCCCAGTTATTCTTTGTTGAAAAAAATGAGACAAATTGCCAATATACCAAGTAAGTCTGCCAGCTCTCATTCCTGGAGGCTGTATTATTTAAGGTGAATATGTTGGTGGTTTTGCTCTCTGTTGGGGTCATTCTTTTCTTTGAAGATGGCAACATTGCAGAACCTCAGAGGAGGGAAAAGCTGGACTATAACGTGAAGCCAAGTGCTGTAGGAAAGTGGCAAGCATGGCACAAATATCCTTTTAAAGAATGGCCTCAGTCCAAGACATAAACGGGAGAGGGAACCTTATGTCTGATCAGTGCTTACAGTTCTCAGATGTGTCTATGGTTGCATGGCAATTACATTTCAAGGAAGACTGGATTTGTTGTTTTTTTAGCTTTTTTAAACAATTTTGTGGGATGGCCCAAACTTTCCTGAAACTCAGTCTCCTGCTTCAGCTTCTTTAGGGTTTACATGTTAAATACAGTTAATAACCTGGGCTTGATAAAAGACAATGTGATCCGCTTCTCCCCATAATTGTTCAGATAAATGTAAGTTAATTCTCTATACTTCTCCCACTAGAATATTTACTACTTCATTCATTGCAATAGCATACATCACACTTCAGATTTTCTATTTTAGAAAAGAAGATATGGTTTTATTTACTCATTCATTTTCTCTTTTATTGAAAATAGATTCTTTTATCATACAATATATTGAATACTCTTTCCACTCCTTCTACTACTCCCTGTTCCTCCGCACGTCCCTTCCCTTTTGGATCCACCCCATTCTGTCTCTTATTTGAAAAGAACAGACTTCTAAAAGATAACAATCAAACCTGATAAAATAGATACAATTAGTATAATTGGAAGAAGAGGAAGGATGCAGATAGCATGAGGGAGAAGAAAGGTTGAGACAGGGATGAATAGAAGCAAGGATATATGACAGGCAGGGTTTTAGTTAGAGGGGTTGGTAGGGGAGGATGGGAGGGAGAAGGGAACTGGGATTGGCATGTAAAATAATATTGTTTCTAATTCAAATGAAAAAATAAAACCATCACATCAAGTTGGACAAGAAAAGAGTGCAAAGAGAAAGCACTCCTATGAGTGTACCATTAATTCACACAGGTTGGAATGCCCTAAACACAGTAAACTGGAATCTGAAGCGGGGAGCTGACTTTGTTCAGACTAATGAAGGCCCTGGCCTTGCTTCTTCAGTCTCTGTGAGATCTTATGGGCCTTGCTCAGTTAGTCCAGAGTACCTTGTTTTTCTGGTGTCCTCCATTCTGTCTGCCACCTACATATGAAAGACATTAGAAATTATGGATAAACATTCTATATAGGAGGCAGCTCACCCTCTCCATGTTCAGTGAGTTGTAAAGATGCTCTCTTCAGCAATGAGACCTTGCCATTTGTTTGTAGAGGGAAACCTACTGTCATGGCAACAGTCTGTGTTGCTTTGGGATTTTCATGGAACCCTTGGGCCAAATCAATTAGATGTAACCCAGAAACTCCAGTGGGTGGACAAGAAATAGACAGGTGGGACATTGTCTCCCTCAGTGTTTGGAGACTTCACTAAAATTAACTTCATATATTTTAGGAAGTTTCCACTGCATTAGTTTCCATATCTCCACAAAAATGCCCTTCGGTACTTGCTGTCTCTCCCTGCAGTCACTTCCTTAATACCATATACCCTCCCACTCCCCACCTGATACCCCTGTTCCTGCCCTGCCCCTGCCAACAGTCCAACCTTAAAGTTTATTCTAGTTTGAGCTCCTAGGGACATCCATGTGTCTCCCTGCCCCACCCTCCTCTTCTATACTTAACCTCTCCAAGTTGATGGATGATAGTTTGGTTATCATTTATTTAATGCCTGATAGCCACATATAAGCAAATATATACCATATTCATAATTCTGGGTTTAGATTATCTCACTAATATTTTTTTCTAGTTTTATTCATTTTCCTGCAGATTTCATGATGCAATCTTTTTAACACCTGAGTAATACTCAGTTGTGTAATATACCACCTTTTCCATTACTTCTTCAGTTAAGGGACATCTAGCTTGTGTTCACCTTTGGGCTTTTATGACTAGTGCAGCAATTAACATGTTTGAGCAAATGTCCTAGTGATATGATGATGCATCCATTCAGTATGTGTCTAAAAGTACTATAGCTGGGTCTTGAGATAGATCAATTACCAACCTTCTGAGGATGGCCATATTGATTTTCATATGGCTGCACATATTTGTGTTCTTACCAGCCATGGATGAGAGTTCCTCTTATTCCACATTCTCACCAGCTTAAGCTTTCACTGTCTTTTTAATTTTAGACATCCAGCAGTTGTAAAATAGAATTTGAAAGTAGCTTTGATTTGCATTTCCATGATTGCTAAGGATATTGAACATTGCTTTAAGAGTTTCTCAGCCCCTGGATTTTCTTCTATTGAGAATTCCCTGTTCTTTCTCTTGGCCATGTGTGTGTCTTCTTTTGGAAAGTATGTACTTGGATCATCAATCTCTTCTAACTATGTTATTTGACATTTGTTATGGAGTGGATAACTCGGGTGTTCTAGATATCAATTCCTCACCAGATGTGCAGATATGGTGGAGAGTAGCTTCTCCTTTTGTAAACATTATTTTTCCATGCTTGATCAATTGTTATAAAGAGCCTGCAATTTTTGCATGTAATTCTTTTTAATAAAACTTGTCTTCATCCATATATATATATATATATATATATATATTATATATTTTTATTAAAAGCTTTAAGGGTTTCAAAATATTAAAGCAATACCATGCTGTTTACACACAAATTTACAATATTGAATCTTGCTTTTAAGTTTTGATCTTTGATTGTATTTGTTTTTGTTGTCGTGGTTTGTTTTGTTTTGTTTGGTTTTGCAATTTTGTTAGTTGGGTATTCATTGAAAATTCATTGAAATTGTATTCTTGAGCTGGGTGGTGGTAGCACACACCTTTATTCCCAGCATTCAGGAGGCAGAGGCTAGTGGATCTCTCTGTGTTCAAGACCACCCTGGTCTACAGAGTGAGTTCCAGGACAGCATCCAAAGCCACAGAGATACCCTGTCTGGAAAAAACAAAGAAAAGAAAATATGTTCTTCTTTCATGCAATAATCTTGACCACAGTTCTGCCTTCCTGCCCTCCTCCCAGCTCTCCCTATACCTCCTCTCTCCCCAAAATACACTCTATTAGGATCTAGTTTCATCCTTCTGTACATATAATTCTGCATGAAATATTTATTTAAGATTATTTTCCAGCTTTAAGTTCTTGACATCTTAGTCAAAACCGACGGACGATAACTGCTTGGAGTTATTCCTAGACATTATTCTGTTTCCAATGATCTTTGTTTTGACCATATTCCAATAGCATGCTGTTGCTGTATTCAATCCACACTGAAGGAAGCATTGATAGAATCTGGAAGACACAAAGTTTCTCATGACAATTTATGATGCTAATACAAATGGGAAGTCTTATTACTTAACTAAAAGTGATGTTTATGATAGATTTTTACATGTTTTATAAATGTGAACAATATTTGTTACAGTAGATTTCCAGGAGATAAATAAATTTAGGATGAACAAAAATATAATTTTCAAAGAGAATAATGTAGAAATTCCATTTGGCAAAATAGTTAATAACTCGAGTACTATAGTTTTTTAAACAACAGTTTAGGTGTTTGTAATCAATTAGATGGAAATAGAAAGCAACTGTGGATGAAATGGCATTTTTGGAAGGAGCTTCACAAATAAAGGTATAAAGTTATCTATGAGATTCTTGTATAAAATGGTAACAAAATTTCTGTTACCTGTATACATAAGGAAAACTTTTTTGGCTTTCAGTTTCAGAGCACTTCAGCACATCATGACAGGGAATGAATGAAATAGCTATTAGGTCATGGTAGTAGAAAGATATGGTAAAAGATGCTCATGTCACCAAAACTGAAGTACAGCCTGTGTTAGCATAAAGCTCAAGGGGGTCTTTGAATGGGGGACCATGGCAGATTTCAGGGCAGGCGAGGCAGAGGGACAAACACGCCAGGCAGAGTTTAAGTGAGAAGATTTATTAGAAAGGGGAGGGAGAGGGTAGAAAATAGAAAAGAGGTAAAGAGACAGAGGGAGAAGACAGAGGAGAAGCAGGAGATAGGAAAAGTACTTCTGCCCCAGGGGAACAGTGGGAAGACAAAGTAGAAGGAGGGCTGGAAAGTGAGAGAGAGAGAGGAGAGGAAGAGAGGAGGGGAGGGGAGAGGATGGGAGGAGAGAGGAAGAAAAGGGAGCAAAGGTGAAGGCTTCAGAGAGAGAGAACAGCCTGGAGAGAGAGCAGAGCTGGGAAAGAGCCCGGTCCTTTGCACCTGCCTGCAGACTAGTACTCATAGAACCATGGGCTGACCAGGGTACTGCCAGAGTGCATTCTGCCAGGTGACAGGGGCAGGCCAGCATGATGCCCGAGTCCTTACAGCCAGTACAACAGAATCTAGGACAAACATCATCCAAAGTCTGACCCTGGGATCCGATGTCTTCCAGTTAGTCCCATATTTTATAGATTCTGGTACCTCTCAAAATACCACCAGTTTGGGATCCTATGTTCAAAGCATAAGTGAATGAAAGATATTAAAATCAATCATAAGAGATTAATCACAACACACACACACACATACACACACACACATATATATATATATATATTTATCTTATATAAAAAGTAGAAGTATCAGAGAGTAAAATGTCCAATTATGACATTAAAGAAAAAATAAAACTAATATGAGGACATGAAATGTACTTCTAATTTGTTTAAAATATTAAAATGACTCTGAGGTAGATTCATAATGTTATTTGATTTAATATTCATCATCCAATAGAGAGCATATATTAAAATATAAACATTAATTTACAAATATTAATAAATTTGAAATTAGCAAGATTCAAGAAAATCTCATCTCTTCAGTTTCTGATATTTAACATGAAGCAAATGGAAACTATATTTTGTACACACTGCCCTTCTTAACATTTGGGTTTTTGAAAATGGAACATACTGATTTTACAAAATACAGGGCTAAATTATAGCATTCATTGATGTATACAACAATATTGAAACATATGTAATAACTTAAAATTTTTGTAATTGATGGTAATATTAAGATTTTCACATCCCATTTACACTGCTTAATTACTGCCCAATGATTAACATAGTATGAGAAGGAACATCATATTATGATACTTATAGAAGTTTATACTGTGGATCAGAATGAAAAATACATACATATTATTGATATGGTACCTTGTTACATAAGGTAGTATGGCCTCAAACTTACGTGATCTTCTACCAACTTGCTGAGTTACAGGTTGCATTACTTTTAGTAACTGTTTTCAAATTTTAATCGGCTATCTTCCATTCGAAAGAAAGCTATAATGTGAGAATAAGTACATGAGAAACATTTTTATCTGAGGTCAGCTCAACAACCAGAAGCAATACTGTATGTGACGATATGTGGAAAGAGAGAGGAAATACAGATACAGAGTTGTGAGTAAAAGGGTGTGCTTAAAAGTATTGGTTGCATTTGAGCATCAGACTAGTTTAAATTTGCTTGGGGCCAATGATTTTGTGTGGGACAGAAAATTCTCTATTAAGCATAGAATATCTCAATGACAGACGGGAGAAAATTAAAAAGTGTTTCATAGATAAGTCACTTAAAATAATAAAGACAAGAAAGATTTTAGAGCAGAGTAACGACCATAGCATGAGTAACAACAGTGAAACAACTGAGACATGTTCATATGAGTACACAGGTATACATGTTGAAATGTAAAAGCTACTAAATACTTAATATAAAGAAATATTTATAAGGAAAATAGAGTTTGGTAGGAAAATAATTCATTACTGACATAAATGTGAGGAATGTCAAGAAGAACCCATACAAATATAACATTTCGTCCATAACTTAAGTAGTTAATACTGGGACTGAAATATTTTACATAATGTGAGTCTGCCTCAGTTCTGTTGCCAAACGCAGATGGCCATGTTAA
This sequence comes from Cricetulus griseus, assembly GCF_003668045.3. Lineage (NCBI taxonomy): Eukaryota > Metazoa > Chordata > Mammalia > Rodentia > Cricetidae > Cricetulus > Cricetulus griseus. Next base: position 262,785,273 of record NW_023276807.1, on the reverse strand, counting down.
ATTTATTTATTTTTCCAGAAGTTTTGAATTTCAATTACTAAATGAGGATCTTTTTTTCAGTGACAATAGGAAGGATCTCCAACATTTGCTGTTTTTCAAAATTTGTTAAAAATCTACAAAATCGGGAGAGTCATTACAGAAGTTGTCAACAGAGCTTTGCTATCTAGGTCATGTGTTTCTCATCAAATTCTTTAAATGCATACTTTCATAGAGCATTATAGCTCATTTTTTCTTAAAATAACTTGATAAAAAAAGCTGTCATAATACAGCTTTTCCAAAAATATGATTGATTAATATGGTCACTGATTATTTTTCAGGCTAAAGAAAGTGCTAAATTTATCCTTGCCAGCATTTTAGTGATTTCCTTCAAAATAAGACACTCTCTCACAGAGAGAGGAGGCAACTAAGAGGCTCATAAGTACACAAAATTTACAGGACTCATGTCAAAGCTTTCAAGGCATAGCAGCTTGTCCATTAGGTTTCCCCAAATTTTACAGCTGAGAAGAGTTGCTACAAAAAAGTAGTGTCTACCCATCAGAAATGACTCAGGAAGCACTGGGGTTGACACTGTCCTGCCTTATCACCCATTCAAAAAAAAGGGGGGGGGAGCTTGTTGGTGATACAGTTGCCTTTAGTTGTGCATGTTCCTGTGAGCAACCCATCACCCATACCCCTGTAAAAACCTAGGAATCTCAAAAATTTAAACAAGAGCCAAATGGAATTACCTCATTTGTTTGTTAATGTCCTGGGGGTATGAATGAATATCTGTTCCTACCAGCCCAGAAAAATGACATCACACAATCTTAAATTATAACAGCATTAAAAACATTAATATATGTTATATACTACAGGTAATCTTAGTGATATATACTATAAATGATTTGACTAATATATACATCATAGTTTGTCCCAAATTTGTGAATTAAAAATTTCTTTGAGTTTAACATTTATTTGATTTGTTGAGAATATAGCATAATTATCTTATTTTCCCCTTCATTTTCCTCCAAGCCCATTCACTCGTATGTCCCCCTGTGGAATCTTTCAAATTTATGGCCTCTTTTTTTTCATTATTCGTGTGTGTGTGTGTGTGTGTGTGTGTGTGTGTGTGTGTGTGTGTGTGTAAGTATAAGTATACATTGCTAAATACATTAATACAACATTCTTATTCTATACATTGTTACTTGCATGTATATTTTTTCAGGACTGACTATTTGATTATCAATAACCAATCCATGTGTTCTCTCCAGGGAAGACCTTTCCCCAACTCTTGCCAGTCTTTATTTGCATCCAGTTGTTGGTGTTAGTTTGAGGGCATGTGAGTCTCCCCCTGTGCCCACCATCATGTCTATTGGCTAGGTTTCTACTGCCATGTTTGACTTCCTCTTGCTGAGCAGCATTTAAAGAACATTTGGAGATCTGGTTATTGACTGCTAAGGTATGAGTGTCACTACAGTACCTGTAGGGCTACTGTGTCTCTCCAGTCTTTGTTGTGGTTCATAACTATATACACTTAGGAGTGTTGATTAGTTCTCTCCTTTGGAAGCTTGCATGGCGCCTTCTGATACAGTCTGTTTCTGTATTGAGGATGACAATGAAGGACTATAGAAATTGCCTGTGATGTTTCAGGGGTTTGTTGTAGAACCTTGACCAGAAACTCAAAGAAGGCTTCTCATGCCTGGTGTGGGTGCTTTCTTTAGATGGTCATGACTCTTGGAGGAACATTATCAGCCAGATGAAACATTTCATTTAAGCTATATAGACTTACTTCCCACTGACTCACATGTGTCATATTTATTTTTAGATAGATATTTGAATGTATAATTCCTTATAAACCTTCAGATATCCATGCCATTATTTTTTGTCCTTCTTCTGTATTTATCTTTTTTCCAGTTCCCAGTTAGACCCCATTTTTATCACCCCCCACTTCAGATCACTCTTACCTTGCTCTTCCCAACTCTACTGCTCACCAACCACCAGTTTTCCTATTTTTACCTTCCTGGTTTCTCCAGGCTATGTATTCAATTTTTAATATTTGAAGCTAGGGCCCCTATTTTACTTTTAATTCAGTACCAGAAATTCAATACCATTGGATTTTAAAATACCATTTATAATTTTACACATGAGTACTTTGTATTTGCATTACTTCCACCCTTTCCTCCTCACCTCTAACTTTTTCCTACCCATTCCCTTCCAAATGTGTTACCTCTTCTTGTGGAGTTATTATTGGTATGTAAATACAGATATTGTGGGGGTTTGAATGAGATATTCTTCATTAATATTGATAATTTGATAATTGGAATACTTGATCCATCACTTCAATCTCTACCTTCCAACCATAGGTGATTGTGAGAACTCAACTTCAGATGGGTCATGTGCATGAGTACCCCATTCAAGACTCGTAAAACATGACAGAAGAGGAGGCAAAAATTTTTTTTAGAAGAGCCACATGAAAGGGAGGAGAGCTGTGAAATTCTGTCTTCTGAAATGAAATGCCAGATGTATACCAGCTTTGACTATCTGTAAAATAGCTTCGTGAATGAAATCAGTCAAAATCTTAACATGGGCTGAAAAATGCTAACCTAAGATCCTGCCTCTGAATGGAGAATTATTGCAATTGATGCCTGTTAGGGAAGGGGAAGTAACTGTGCTTTGTTTATATGGCCATAGGTCAGCCGCTCATATCCCAGTATGTGGACCACATTCTTTTGCATATGTTCAGCACTAACTGGACTCAGGGTTGGGGGAACAGTAGTGACAATTGTTTTAAAGGATACATGAGTTTGAGAGGGAGCTGTGTGTTCAAACATAGAGAGCCTAGACAGAATTGAACGGAGGAGGTATAGAAGTATGTATATGATGAAAATACACTGGATACATGTATGGAATTTTCAGACTATAAAAAAAGTGTTATTAAAAAGTCTGCCTTTCTTTTATTCTATAAAAGTTCACATGGTCCGTATTTCAATACATCTATTTCAGTTTACAGTCCCAATGGTTCAGAGTCCGATTTTCAGAGAACATGAATAAATGGTGACAGGTAGGATCTTGTTGAGCCATCCTAATCTATGACATGACTTCAATGATCTTAGATTATCCCTAGGCTTTTTAAAAGAAAGTTAAAAGTTTCTGCTTAGGATTTAGAACATCAGTGAGACAGATAGCATGTCCTGGTTGCTCCTAGCATCCATGGATACTGTGATTCCTTCCTAGGAATTTCAACCCTCAAGAAATCTAGTTTTACATTTTGTTTCTTTTCAAAGACAGTTGCATCAGAAGTGTAAGGGGCCGTGGGCCCAAAACTATGCGGCTTAAAGCCCACCTTTGTAAGACTTTTAATGACCTGTAAGTTTGCGGCTTAAAGCCAGCTCTGTGAGCCTCCTGTAACCTGTAATTAGATACGGTTTGGCCAAGCGGAACTGCTAACTGCTTCTGTTCCGAGAAAGGGTCTGGAGCTTTTCTGTTCGCTGTTCCAAGAAAGACCACTAGATGTTCCGGCTGACAAGAAGAATGTTCCAGTCCCAGCAAATACCTGATGTTCCTTCTATTATTCCCCCCAATTCTATTGTTGCAGGGCTATTTAAGCCCACTCTAAGCCCCAGTAAATCGAGACCTTGACATTGCACAGACGGACTCTTGTCCTTTCTTGCGCCGCTTGGTCTCCCTCCTCTCTCGCCCTCATGACCCCTTTAGGTGACAACCCCCTCGAGACCCGCGAATAACCTGGCCTGCTGGACGAGTCACAGAAGAACTTTCAACAGTTATTTTACCACAAAGTACAATTGAGCAGGTTATAATATTTAACAATTTCTCAAATACCTTTTAAAATAGTTATAAATTTTAGGACACTATTTCTGATTTTGAATATATTAGTAAGTAGAATATTAAAGATATGACTCTGATAATACACCTAAAAGTTTGAAATTATATATGAAACAATCTAACTTCAAATTATTTCATATTTCTAAAGTAATTATAATTCTAGAAATAAAATATGGAATTAGCTACTTCATAATCAGCACCATACTTAGGCTCTACTCTAATATGAGGGGTAGGCCAGACCATTTCAAGATTTGACAATGTTTTATGCTCTGTATGCCCAGACTTCTCTCCAAAATTCAAAATTTTGGTAACACATGGGACATGTGCCATTTTTTCACTCACTCTGTCGAGAATTACATATTGTTGTGTCATTTTCAAAAGATATTTCATCTATTATACTGTTAAGAATAAAATTTAAATATCTATCTCATCTTGATCATCATAGTCTTCTCCAGATCTCCCCCATTCATTATTGTTGGGTAAGAATGAGAGGAAAAATGCTCCTAGAAATTAGGCCACACCTTTCACATGTGACCTCCTGGTTGTCTATTCGTATGCCTGAAGACAACTGCTGAAGAACAAGTGATAAATCCACATACCTGCAGACAGCTGATTTTTGAGAAAGTAGCCACAAATTATCAATGGATAAAAGAAAGCCTCTTTGGCAAATGATGTTGATCAAACTGGATGGCTTCACATGGAACAATGCAAATAGATCCATACATAGCACCCTGAACAGAAGGAAACTCCAAGTGGATGAAGGACCTTGACATTAAACCAGATACAGTAAACCTGATAGCATGTTAGAAATTGCCTTTATGTATTCGCACTGAAGAAGGCTTTCTGAACAGAACACTGTTACTGCAAAGTAAGAAAACACTTGAGCTATGCTTTTCATTTACTAAGTAAATGAACAACTTTCATGAATTAACCTGGTCTTCTTAGAATGTATAGTGATAAAAAGTTAAGTTTTAGAAAAACCCAAACAGTTATATTTTTCTTATCATCATTTGTTTCTTTGCTACCATTTTAAAATATAATATAAAGAAGCATTCAGCTTCTGACCCACTTGTAAACTGTCCCTTGTTTGATTAATATCATGTAGTGATTAAAAGCTCCTGTGATGGGGAATGTACTGTGTATGTTTATCTTATTGATTGTTAAATAAAATACCGTTTGGCCAGTGAGACAGCAAGTTAGACGGGACTAGGAGTCAAAGAGGATTCTGGGAGATGTAGTAGAGAAGTGGTGATCCAGGCAGGAAGTGACATAGCAAGGAGACTCATATTTGAGCGAAGAAAAATGGGAAGTTCCCTTTTATTCCCTTCGGCTCCTGCTCCAGCGGCACAATGTGATCCACCGACAAAGAGGGACACCAACAAGGCATCCGATAAGGTAAGTCTTATAAAATATATAGATTTATGATAATTAAGACTAAGCTAGCAGATGAGAATCCTAGTCATTGGCCAAGCAGTATTGTACCTAATACAAGTTTCTGTGTATTCATTTGGGCCCTAACTCGGGCGGGCAGCTTGCATAAAGCATACACATGGCAGTGGGGCTCGGTGGGTTTTGGCAGAAAGATTTATCATAACACTCCTGATAAAGAAACACAAGAGGTAAGGCCACTCTATATAAAGCATGTGACCATTGTACAAGGTAGAATATTTTCCTATCCTCACCATCAATTTTAAGAATATGAACACTGAAGATATTTCCGTAGTATACATGTATCTGAATACCATCTGTCTCTAGACAGGGAAGAATTTTCCTTCAGTGACTGTGACAGATTAGTTCCTGAGTGATGTGAATGTCATTTTTCAAAAAACAAAAAAGACTAAGATGAGGTAACTTGTATGTAGAAACGAAAGAGAAGCAAGGAAGGAGAATTAGTAATGTATACTAGGGTGGCAACTTTTCCTTTGTCAAATAAATCAAAGGATCTCTATCCACATTTGGAATAGTGCTTTGGATTAGTGCCTGTGTAATGAGATTTAAAATATTTAACAATTTTGTAGCTTTTTTTGCCTTAGTTTAAAAGATGCTTGTGATTAATTCACAGCTGATATTCATAATTTTTGGAGGTTTTCCTATGTCTCATAAGTAATGTCTCTGGGTGAATTTCCACAAAGATGGCCTCATATTTCACATTCTGAATCGAGCATTTCCCCCCTGCCTTATTCTCAATTTAAAACACTCACTGGAATAAACTTTAAGTGGATATGAATCATAGGAACAAGCCTTGAATATCATAACCTTTCAAAAACATTTCTTCCATTTGTGACATATCAGAATTAATGAGCATGAAAATAAAATGCCCAGTGATGAAGCTACTAAGATCCATGGACCAGTATTGGCTGACTTTGTGAAGACTTTTTGCTCTTTGCTTTAGCACTGTAGGAAAGATGCTCTTTAATGTGACAGTATTATATATATATATATATATATATATATATATATATTGTTATTTTGTGCTTAAGTATTCAAGAAATTATATTGTCCTTGTTTTAACATTTGAAGTTATGATGCCATTCATTTCCATGTAGAATATTTCTAGCAGATAAGAGTTATTCAAATAAAATATTGGAAATAAGAAATAATTTGTCAGATTGCATATATAGTTAATGACATCCAGACATGATTCTGGATTCTATATTTTACAAAGAATCATATTATGAATTACTACAGATTACATCTATATATTTATTTAAATTTTTAGTTTTTGAGAATTTCATGCAAACATATGATGTGTTTTATGATCATCTACATGATATATAACAGGAAATGTGAAAACAATGCTTCCATTTAATAAATGTCTTAGAGGTTCTGCACATTTCCAAGGTTGTAGGAAGTATACATAGGTGCACAGGATAACACTTGGATCATTGTGAGCTAAACTTAGTGATTGCCATGTAGAAAGACAAAGAGTCTTAGTATTGAATGATAAAACAAAAATTTCTCTAAAAATGCCAAGAATTTCCTTGAGCTTTCATATTTATAGATTTTAAATGTGGCTAAACAGTGTGTTCACCTCATCTTATTTGCTTTAGATTGTGAAGATTATCAAAACTATAGAAGCCAAAATAACGAATCTTGGAAGCCACAGACTTATTCATTTGCTTACGTTAAATAATGTCAAATATGAAATCAGTGAAATATATTATATATTGTTGTATGACAGAAACATTAATAATATACATAATAAGAGACTAAATTTTTAGAGAATTTATTTTTCACAAATGGCTGTACCTATTACAGTTTTCTTCTGAAAATCAATCCTGAGGAATTTTGCATTTGTGCATTTTTTCAAACTTGGCATATTCCCATTTACAGATTTGGTACTTTGTCAAATTACAATGCATGAGATTTTTGTAAACAGCTGTCTTCTAAAGACAGACAGGAAACTCTTGCCATTGTGATATTTATCAGTAATAATTATTATTTGTTTTATACAGAGAGTTGTGAGTACAGACATGTCATCATTAATAATTGTTACAGTTAAAAGAATAATTAACTGCAAATCTCTCATTGAAAGAACATGACATTTATTGTGGAGATTCCTCAAAAGGCAAAACTAGAAGTGCAATAGTTAAAATCCACCTGAACATACACACAAACAACTCTATCCAGCTATAGATATGCTTGTCAATCTAACTTTACAGACACTCTCTTCACAATATCCAGGACCCATAATTATCTTAGATGCCCATCTACAAACGAATGATTAAGACAATCAAATTTTCTTGCTCACATCATTTTCTACAGTGTAAATTCATCTGTCTACAAAGATGACAAATTAAATTTGGCTGTTGTGAATCAAACCAAGAATATATTAGAGAAAAAGAAGATGGTATCATGCTTAAGTTATCATTTTAATGCTTAATATTATAATTACTCATACACAAGTATTTTTTTAAAAACCCAAATTTAATCAATTCCATTTCTCTTCAATACAGATAATAGATTTGTGGTTATGTAAATACAATATCTTTAAAGTATTAGTGCTTATTCTAGAAAGAAATATAAGTCTTTTGAGTTGTCAGTAAGAAACAGGTGATCCTTGGATTTTTAATATATTAAGGTGGGCACTTGGAGAAACCCTGCTGGAAAATTAAGTTTCAAGAAGATATAAAATGGATCAAAGAGAACAGGAAAGAAGCAGAAAACAGATGACATCTTTTGAACTTCAAGACTCACTATTGCCTATAGCAATAGCATTTCCTTTGATATTACAGATAAGGAGGATTCAAAGTATCATCTTCCCTTAAAACTAAATTCTTGATTAAGTTTTGAGAACAATATGAAGGAGGACATGAATCATAGCATAGGTTGAGGCAAGCATAGATTTAAGATCAAATTAAATACAGACCAGTATAGAAAATATAATACCAAATACAATCTAAAAACAATTTTGGAGCCACATTATGTGGCAAAATTTGTACCTGACATATTCAATTATGCACATGTGTCTGCTTCATAAAAATGTCCTCAATTGTTTAAAAATCATCTGGGGAATTTTATTTTATTCACTGAGATAAAATGGACCACCCTCAAGAGTATGACAGTTGCAGGTGAAAGGTCAATCCTTCCCCATATTGGAACCTATAGTAATTAAAAACCAGGACATTAAATGTTCCTACTGTGTTCTTCATCAGTAGCATCAGTTTTGCTGTCTCAGCTGTTGCTTATTTGATTATTTATTTATTTAAAGTGTATTATCATTGCCTACTTCATCTGATCTAAGTGTGCTACATGTTTAGAAGCTAACATGTCTATATACATCATTGGAGCACACACGCACACGCACACGCACACGCACACGCACACACACGCACACACACACACACACACACACACACACACACACACACGTGTGTTTAGTAGTGTTGAGGGCCAAAAGTGTAAGCTGTAGCTCTTTAACACAGAAGGTCTGCACAGATGACAATATTGTATCTTCCTTATGGATTCTTTCCACTTCTGTCATTTAATCTAGATGAAAACACTGTGAGTGTACAACTCTAAACCAGAGTAAACTGGTTCTTAAATTCTTAAATTTAACACTGAATTGTTCATTTGCCCATTTTTTAACAAAATAATTTCCCCCAAGTGTATCTATATTATCTTAATTCTTAAAAAAACCCTTCACAGTAATTTTCTTTTTTGTGAATAAATGATTCATGAATGTTTTGATTTCTTCTATTTTATCATCAGGCTTTTCCAGAATTAATGAATCTCTAGAATGTTTGGAATATCACTAATAAAAGCCAACACATCAATGTGTGTCTATGCTACTTACTATGACCAAGCATCACACTGAATGCTGTACATTCATCATTCAACTAATTTTAACTTAAACTCCCTTGTAGACATAAAGAGTCTGAAGCAAACAAGAAAGGAGTGGTTTGTACAGGATCAATGATAAGAAGTGACACTGGAGTTACTGAAACTAAGAAACGTCTTTATGTCTTTATAAAATCTTGAGAAGGCAGGAATAACTAAAATTATAATTTCAAATGGTGATAAATGATATTTGTAATTCTTTATTATTCCCTTCTTGTCTTCAAGGACTCTGATGGACAAACTACCACAGATATTTCATCAGCTGTCAGCATCTGCCAGTCAAGAGAACATGTTTCTATAAACTATCTCATGATTCTATGCCATGGTTTGCCAACAGACTTTCTAACTTTATCTACAAGTAGGATTTTGTGGATTCTTTTTCTTTGTCACCATGAACAATGCCAAATGGTTCAACTTGAATATGTAACTTTATATTTATTTCCAAGACAGAAATCAGAAACACAAGAAAAGAAAGCAAATTCAGTATCTCTAAGTGAGTTAGTAAAACACTTATTCAATTAAAAGTTTATTAAGTGTATTATAATCATGAAAAATCATTATTTTTCATTCATGATTTCTTAAGAAAAAATTAAAAAACAAATTCTTGCTGAAATTCATTGCATCTTTTACTAAGCTGAATAAATTGTGTTAAAAATGTTAATGATAATTGAAATATCTTTTGACTTCCATACCCAATATTATTTGGCATTTTCAAAGAAAATGGTGAATTGCAAATATTTACTAAAATGTTTGATGCATTATATAAAATTTTATCCTTTTTGTTGTAGTTTAGGGTTTTTAACTAAAAATAGATACTTCTCTCATGAAATGCATCCCATCAACAGTTTCCCCTCCCTCTACTCCTCCCCTTTGCCACCCCCCCTCCACTCTCCCCTAGATACACTCCAGTTTCATTTCCCATCAGAAGACAGCAGGCCTGGAAGAGACAACAACCAAATGGGATATAACAAATATAAAATTACAAAGCAAAAACACTCATAGAAAGGTAGCAAAAAATGACCATGTCATAGGAAAAGAGTCTTAAGAATACACAAAAGAGTCAGAGACCACCCATTATCACATACAGAAACCCCTCAAAATGCCAAGTGAACAGCCATAATGAACACGCAAAGGACCTGATACAGACCCATGTAGGTCCTGTTACTAATAAAAATATTTAATTAAATAAATTATTTATTAACCCACTCAGAGAAACTGATTTTGCCATCAAGGGAGAGAAGAGCATTAACTCCCTTTGGTGGTATGGACCTCAAGTTAAACCAAACGTTGATTGACTATTCCCACAAATTCCAAGCCACCAATACTTTAAAACATCCTACAGGCCAGACAGATTGTAAGTAGAATATTTTCTGACTTTGTTGATACCAAGGTTTTTCTTTATATGGCCTGTAGAGTTCATTCTCACATGAAAGAGATATCCCTCAACTGAATAACAGATAAAGAAAATAGGATATATTTGTACAATAGAACATTACTCAGCCAAGATGATATGATGACATTTGTAGACAAATGAATACAACTAGAAAAAATAATCCTGAATGAAATAACCCATACCCAGGAGAACAATTATGGTATGTATTAATTTATAAGTGGATATTATCTGTTAAGTATGTGAAAATCAATCAACAATCCAAATATGCAAAGTAATTAGGCAAGGAGGAGGGCTTTAGGGGGAGTGATATGGATCTCCTTGGGTTGGATGGGTTTGGGAGAGGGAGGAATCAGGTGGTGGGGAAGGGATGGTGGGAGAGAGTGCAGAGAGAGACTGCTGAAATTCAGGGGATTTTGAGGGGCATTGTGGAGACCTAGTGCAGTGAAATAGTCCAAGAATCTATGGAAGTGACCCTAGTGAGGACTCCTAACTGAGAATAGAGTCTGTACTGGCCATGTTCTATAGCCAGGCAAGCCTTGCAGTGGTGTGACTGTGTTACATTTGGAGTTGTTGGCCAAGGAGTTCCTGTCAAGATTCTTAAACAACCCAGGATTATTCTGGAACAAAGGATTGCTCTCTGAAAACTGACAGTGGGGCTACATTACCAAACAAAACATCATACAGCTCATTGAATGTAGACAGGTAGACATGGTGCCTGTGTGGAACCTTCATCCATATCTTCTAAATTTTTATCCTTAAAAGATAATAAATACTTTTGAAGAAACAAGTGGTTGAAGTCAAGAACATTAATTATACCATCAACAAAGTACTGATGCTACAATACAAACCCTTACGGATTTGCAAAGCATTCATCTCTAGTTTGCACATTTGATTATAGATTTTATTTTCCATACAAAAGACCCATGCTTAAGCAAAAGATTAATGCAGGTATGCATTGTTCATTTTGTTTCTAGGGTAGATTAATAAATCATATTTTAATGAAGTCAGTGTTGATTATATTGATTAAAGAATGCTGGCATTTCACAGCATAGGAAGAGCTACTTACTTCCAACTTTAATAAGATTTAATTCCAGTTTTCATGCAGTGAGAAGAGAGGGGATTTTAACTTTCAGCAACCTCTCATGAAAGCATATACAAAATGCAATTATTACACCAAGACTCTCATTTACATTGAGTGACACTATTTTTCTTTCTTTTTTTAAAAACCTTTATTTTCTTCTATGTACAGGTGGAATGAGTTGCCATGACATGGAGTTTGCCATGTGTCCATCAGAGATCAATTTGGTGGAGTCAATTCTCTGTCTTACCTTGTGGGTTGCAGGGATTGAAGCCATGTCCTCAGGCTTTACCAGTGGAAACATCTCAATAATTTTTACTTCTTCTTTTTAAACATAGATGAATAAGATAGCTATTAAAGTTTGAATACATTAAAAAATCTAGTGTGTGTTTATTTTCAGTGTTGATTAATCATTTAAATGTGGAACAATGTCAGAATTTTTATCCATGTACATAATATAGGCCTCAACCCAGCAACTACCCAGATAAATCTGCAACATCCCTTGTGTGGGGGCATGTATAGGTCTGACTTTTTTTTAACCAGAAATACCGTGGAACACACCGTCTTCATTTCTTTATCTTTACTTACTGCCCTACTCTCATAATTAATGAAATTCTTGTAGAAAATTCTTTCTTCATCTCATCTTTTATTTCCAGCCTCAAGACATTTTTGAAAACACATCTCGTAACAAAACTTATTCACTTTCAAACATTTCCATATACTTACATAAATTCCTTTCTCATTTTGTTCAACTAAAATATTACATGAAGAGACATGGAGAGAGTGGACAGCCTTGTCTTGTTCCTGGATATGACAGACTCTGAAGACCCCTACCATGGAAGACCTTGCCCTCCTGGGGAACAGAAAGGGTATGGGATAGGTAGGGTGTGAATGGGGGTTAGGGGAGGAGGGGAGGAAGACAGAACTGGGATTGACAATCTTGTTTCTAATTTAAATAAAAAATGGAGAAAAACATGTTAAAATATTACTTGAGAAAGCAGGTGGTGGCATTCACCTTTAATCCCAAAACTTGGGAGGCAGACTCAGGCAGATCTCTAATCTCAAGTCCAGCCTGGTCTACAGAGTGAGTTCTAGAACTGCCAGGGATACATTGAGAAACCCAGGCTGAAAAACAAACAAACAAACAAGAAAAAAATTATATGACCTAATTTGTACTCAGAAATAACACCAAAAATAATTATTTACAATTACCATAGATGTTATAAATAAGGTACATTTGAGGTTAGAAAAAATTAATTCTAATAATTGAAAATGAATTTATATTGAATATGTTAACCAATGACAAAAAATCAGATGTAGCTTTTAAATGTTTTTTTTTTTCAAGTTTATTTTCAATGATTTGGCTTCCAGAAAGAAGGGATACGGACAGGTAGGCATTGAGCACAAATGAACACTGCTTCAGTAATAAAATGTGACATGTCTAATAATTATTAACAAATACACATCTCATTAACATAATGACCTTGACACAGTGACTAACTAAAGTTTGTTCTGTAATCAATTATATAGGAAGACTCAGCCAAGGCTGGTAAAAGATACCCAGTAGTTATCCTGCTTCCTCACTGTCTGGACTAGTTGAAGACATCCACAACCCAGTTCCCCTCCCCGCCGCCCCCACACACACCAGCACCTTCCTGTGCAGGACTGATCAGTGCTATTCTGGTGAGTAAATATATGATGGAGAAATGGGAGAAAAAGAGAAGAATAAGGAAGAGTCCTTGTGCTGTGGAAAGAGGGAGAACTGAAGAAGCAAGTGTGGTGAAAAACAGGCTGAGGATGGTAGCCTGTTTGTCATCTGGTGCCAAGATGAGGTCAGTTCCAGGCTGCTGCCTAAAGCCACAAAGATGCTCAGATCTAGGATGCTACCTGTGGCCATATACTGTTGGAAGGCTGTGCACACAGTGGTCATGTCAACCTGAGTGGCCTGTACTGTCACCTGGGGCCATAGAATTACAACAGCCAGGGTCTGAGGTGCTATCAGTGACTTCCTTTACATGTAAGGGCCGTGAGGATGACTGGGGTCTGGTCAGCCACCTGAGACCATGTTGGTATTCACGGGCCATGCTGCTGCCTGTGCCACACTGATTTGGGTGACCTTAGCTGTCACCAGTACCATGGATCACCTGGACCAGAGATACTGCCAAAGATGATGTCTGAGGCTTTGATCCTCCTGCAGCTGGGGTTTGTGTTAATATTCTTTGCCCTTGTTACCACAGTGGCCATACAAACCACACATGATAAAATCAATGGCTGTGCTAAGAAGACCCTGCCCATCTCTGGCCTTGGGATAGCTGGCCCTGCCCTTCGCTAGACATTGCATCAGAAGGCCTGTCTCTACCTTTCATGGGAGAGCTCTCCTTGCCAAATCACCCTTTATAACAGGCATATGAGAGCTGGCTCCTCTCCTCACCTGAAAGAGGTGTTCCCAGTATCCCAGACTGACAAACTCAGCTACTACCCAGTCCCATATACTGGGATTTGGCTTGTACACCCTAACATCTACATGATCCAGGACCTTCTAGAGCTGTGAAAGCTTGTGTATTGATAGCTGCAGGATCTCCATGACTTGGGGAAATAGCAGGATATCCAAAAGGAGTTACAGGGAGGGTCCAACGACAGTGATGTGCCAGAGTCCTTAAACCAGACTCATTGCAATGGAAATTTGCAGGTGGGTATGATTGAACAAAAGGGGATACTATACTGTTTGACACACCATGGCTCCCAGTGATGTCAGGACAAAACAATAGCTGTTAGAGAGGTGGCAAAAATGAAGGAACCAGGTGACTTTTAGTTCGTTTTGTTTTATTTTTAATTTTTAAGGGTGGTTCTTTTGGGGGACACTGGAAGGGTAAGCGGCCAATATGTTAGTGATAAGGATTAAGGTGAATGATATGAAATTTCCAAAAAATCGATAAAGAATTGTGCTGTAAAAAGAATTATATGGGGCTATTGAAAATGCACAGTCCAAAAACATGTTTGCTATCAAGCTGATGACCTACATTTGAGACACATGCATTAGAAGAAAAGAAATAACCCCAGTAAATGTCATCATGGCACAGTCTCACCCACATGCATACACATGTGTGCCTACCAAAACAAAAATAATTAAATAAATGAATGTTTTTCTAAATTTTTAACCTTTCTTTGCAGCTATCAGACTGCGGTGGCATTCAACCTATCATTGGTGTCTTTTTAAATTATTAATCTTTTTTTTAAATTTAAAAGTCTTTTCTCATTACATATGAATCCCAGTTCCTGCTCCCTCCCTTCCTCTAACTCAACTAAAATAATTATTTGATATTGTAATTGAAGAGAGACTTTAAAAAAATAAAACTATGATTTGGAGATTTGCATATATATATATATATATACAAAACATTTTAATCTCACCTCTACCATACTACTTCTTTGAATTTTCCCACAGAAATCATCATCGCTACTCATTTTTGACATGAGGTCCCTTCTTTCTATGATTATTAATGTAAACAGACCTTTGAATCCCGTTAGTGTTGAACATGCATGAACAGTGATGGGCCCATACACTGGAGAATAGTGACATACCAGTAACAATGTCAATGAAGAATAGAGACTCTTCCTTCTTAACATCTACCCACTGTCAAGAGATATGCAAATATGAGGAGGGCCCTCTGATAACCATGCTTCAATTTTGACTAGCATGATCATGTGTATGTTTTCTGCAGTCACTGAAAACTACTGTGAGATATTGTGTCATGTACAGAAGTGAGCCACATGTACAGAAGAGGATGACCCACCCCCATCCTCTGACTCTTGTACGATTTCCACCTTTGTGGGTGCATGATTCTATCTGAGCCACTAGGATGGGGAAGGTTAATACAGATCTCTATGGCTGAGGATTGGATCTCTGTTTCTCAGTTCAGTGCTATGACGATCAATGAATTTCTGTATTAACTAGTACCCATTGCAAGAACAACTGAACTCAGTCAGTTGAAAATGAATAAGTAAATATTGTCAAAGGAGAGCATGCTGTTAGTAAGGGGATATGAAGGGCAATTCTGGGGAGAGCTAGAAGGAGGATGACATGAGGGTATGGTAAAATGCATATTGCCTACATGTAGAAAAATTTAAAGAATGAATAAAAATAGTTTTAATTTGAATAAAAATTTGTATGTGGTAGACAATGAAATGAACATTTTCAATTTGATGAATAAAAATAACCCCAAAACTAAAAAAACAAAAAACAAAAAAACAGATCAGTATGTTAGAGGGAGGGGGCTCTCTCAAAACAGAAGTAGCAGGATGCAGGTCATATGAAGGGAAAATCTGTAAGAGAATGTTAGTTGGTAACAAGGTTATATAGGACAATATAGAAAAAGGAGGGATGGAGAATAAAATTCTTGAGATTGCTTGAGAAATGAGAGGGAATTGTTATTTTATATTTAGGTAAAATTACATTACAAAGAATGTTATAGCATTTGGGGTGGTAATACCCTCTCCATTGGCCAAAGACTATCTAATAAAAAAATCAGTACTTTGTAAAAGAAAACTTCTCTTATGTTGTTTGTCAGTGGAGTCTAAAATACTCCCAAAACAAATAGAACATTGTTATTCCCAGAGGTTGAAGGTAAGGTAAGTTTCTTTTGCTGAAGATATCATGCACTTAGACAAAGGATTCAGAGGTCTTAAACTAGACAAAGCATTCAGAGGATTTAAGCTAGACCAAAACCTTCCTCCCTGAGAACTAGCTTTCATAGTGCCAGAAGATACTATGAAAACTACTAAGGAAGAAAAGCAACCAATAGTCCTACCCGCAACCATGACTATGAAACACACATCTGTGACCAGCATGGTAAGTTCTCCCTAAAGGGGCAATCATGGCACTCCTGTCCTGGCAGTACACAAGTGTAGGGAGACACTGTATCCCTGCCTCCTAGGAGCTGGCTACACATAAGCTTGACTACGCCTGTGAGGGTGTGGTCAGGGGAGGTTCAGGATGATGCATGGGGAATTCTTAAGGGGGCAACAGATGTGGGAGCTCTCCCTCTCTGGCCTTCCTAGCCTGTTGCCTCTGGGCACACTCTGGCTTGCGTTTGGCTGGTGTTTATCTGAAATAAGGTATCTTAACCTCATGGATTACAGCTCGACTTCAATCATTCAATCACGCAATACCTGTCTGCCCAAAGTGGGAGCATGGTCAAGCATACTTGTAGCTGGCTCCTAGGAGGCAGGGCTACAGTGTCTCCCTACAATTCCCCTTTTAGTCTAAAGGAGGATTAAAACTTAATTGTGTAAAACATCCAAAATTAACAATCATAAAGGTGAAATACAAGAAGATTCAATAATCTGCTATTGTACATCCTAACTATGTCTATTCCAGCTAAGCCCTAAAGTCATGTGAAAAGGGTGTCCAACTTGAACACCTCCTTCCACACAACAGCTGTCTAATTGTATTCAACTGTAAACATAGCAATCTACATGTGTCTAGTGAGGTCCTAGATGTTAAATGAAAGCTGTTTCTACCACTTTAATAAACCAGCATTATTTTTGTCCCAGGCAGAAACCATTACAGAAAACCAAAAACTAATAAAAATACAGAGAACTGATCATGGTGTGGCAAGCCTCAGTGGATACATTTATAATACATCTCCTAGATCTAAGTCCAGGAAACAAAAAGGAAGAGGGGTTGGAAAGATCTGAAGGACCACACACTGTCCGGCAAGAAAGTTTTTATCTATCACAAGGAAGGAATGCTTTGTAAAATGCCAACAATACAGTTGCCTTAACAAAACCTGCAAAATTCCAACAAAAGTTGGCATTCCAATTTAATGACTAAAATTTTACTCCTATCAGAAGAGGAACAGGCAATTCCCAACGGCTAAGAGGTTGGATTTATCTTCTCCAGGAATGAGCCCCATAGATGGTTATCAACTGAATGGTTAGCCCTAGAAATGTGTGTGTGTGTGTGTGTGTGTGTGTGTGTGTGTGTGTGTGTGTGTGTGTGTGTATACAGGTAAGACTGAACATACTCAAAAGGAAATGATTGAAATAAATGAATGAATGAAATCACTTTATGTTTAATATCAAGTTACTTCTGTTGGCAAGTATATTGTAAAAATATTTCAACTTTTTGTGAGTAAATATGTGCTAGATAGAATGCACCCATTTTAAAATAAAGGGAAAAAAACTTGAAAGCAGTGATTAACTAATGGTAAGTATTACGTTTTAAATCATACACTTCAAATAAGAGTAAACAATATAAAATCTCAATGGAAAAAAGTCTATACGAGTTTCTTGCTCATAGAGTTTGGGTAATTGAAATTACCCCACGTCAATATCAACTATAATTGATCTATTGTATCAAAATTTTTGTAACCTTCAATCTGCTCTGCTCACTCACTTTATAGCAAGGACTGTACTTGTAGTTCCCACCTTGCTACTCTGAGACAGTTTCCTACATCCCTTTCGATCAAAACACATTCTCCCATCCATGTAGGCTCTTACCCTTGTCATAATATGTGATGTATTCCCATCAAAGCTCAGCCTCAAATGTCTCTTAATAGTCTGCAGATCCTTGCATGTTCTATGTATATCTAATAATCATCAGGCTCTCTGTGTGCTATGCTCGGCCATAGGATGGTGTATGGGAAATGGTAGCCAAGCATTATTCAAATGACATGAGGGCCAAGACATGACAGCAAATGACTCATAATTTATCTGGTTAGCAAAGAACATTATAAGCTTCATGTTTTAGTGTGAATCACAGAGTAGAATATAGATATAGAAATTCTATGACTAAAACAGGTATTCAGAGAAGATAAGAACATTATTGCAGAGAGTGTGGACTGAGCACAATTTGAAATTCAAAGTAATTGTATCCTGCTTGAGATCATAGCCTAAACAGATATGAGAGTTTCATACTTGATCTGGTTAGTCAGTGAATTTCGTTGGTACATTTCACTTTATTATAGTTGGGTGTACTGATATAGGTACACAGGTATCGCTCAACATTGGGAAATCACATGACCATGGACAATATGTTGCAATTCCATTACTCTGGCAACAGTTGTAAATCCTCTAGTGAATAATCCTAATACCCAACGATCTTTCATTCTTAATAATTTTGCATTCACTGAAGAATAACAAATGCTGGCCTATTAAAGTATATTTTTATGAAATATAATCATACAATGTAGAAAAAGTAATGTGAAAAAAATGAAGGGGCTATTTTAAATGTTTTGAATATTTCAGAATAAGCATATTAATTGAAATATTTAAGCTGTTCTCTACTTCTGCATACTATCAGATGCCACATTATGTGTTGGTTGAAGATTGCAAAGAACATTTGGCTCCACACAGATGAGTATTTAGTCTATTAGCAAAAGGGGGCAATTAAGAACACTGGACTTAAAGAAGCTGACTCTGTGACTTTAAACCTCTTGAGATGTCAATTGAAATCAGTATAACTCATTTCACCCTACTGATTAATATATATGTTCATGCTCTCCTCTGCTAAAGGCTGATAATACATAAGCCCAAATTCAAAACATCTTACACTTTAATTCAGTACCTGTGCTACCATGGAATATTACTAAGTTAGCTTTGCCTTGCTCCAAGTAATTGGGTTTCATCATTAAAAACAAAGTCTAGATGAATATTTTATAAATATAACTTACCCCTTGGAGTTGTTCCTTTGAAACAAGCCAGTGATATCAGAAGAACATGAAAAAATTTCATCCACTGGAGAGAAGCTGTGTATCCCTTAAGAGACAGGTGGGAGAAAGGAACTGGGATTGTCATGCATAACAATCCTGTTTCTAATTCCAATAAAAAGTTGGAAAAAAAAGAGTGTGTGCTGAAATGCAGCACTAGTTTGCAGGGTGTATGAATATGTGTTTTAGGTCAAAAATAAGAAGTACTTGTTTTACTCCATCAGCACTTGTTCACAGTCAATCTACCTCAGTATTCCTCCAAAACCTCCAACACGACCTGTCAGGTGCGCTTTACTAGATGTGATCCTATCGAATTAATTCTATCTCTTTATTCCCAGATTACATCTTCAGTGTTATCCTGACGCTCTGTTTTGTAGGGAAAGATGGAGTTTATCTGTTGTGTTAGCTCTTGTCTTATGATTTTCTGCCAACTCATCAGTATGCAATATTGATACTGTCGTTGATTCATTTTTATGAAAGGATCCCACGTATATTCAAAGCAATCCTTCCTAGCCACTGTCTATAACTCAGACTTTGTATGCATATTTCTACAAAGCACATATAAAGTACTGATATATAATACATATCAAAATTTTATAACTATATGCACTTCAGAGAAAACATAAAATACTTCAGCTTGTCCATAATACCTATATAAATAATTGAATAATGCATAGTGAAGGACAACATAAAGGATAAGTAATGTGCATAGGATTTTAAACAATAACCCATATCATTTGTTTCCCCAAAGCCCATAATGGCTTTTTTTTCTGTTTGCATGACTTGAGCAATCCACATTTTCACTTCCAATGTGTTTATGTTCTCTTCTCTGTCAATCTCTGACCATTCTGAACTATACAAGGGTTGACTTCATTTTGCCATTCCTGTTATACAGTTGGTTCCAAATACAGATTGATGTGATATCTGGCAACAAATATAACTGAAAACAAAACAAAGATACCTATACCTAACCTTACTTATGTCCTTCTATTTCTCGAATCAAGGACTTGTGTATTCTGTCCTAACTATATCAGCTGTGGCCAGGTGACTTTGGTTGGTGCTTTGGGTTGTTTTCAACTATAAAAATACCAAGTGTTGTGTATTGCAAAGCTGGTATACATCTTGGCATTCTACTGGCTTTTGATTTTATTCTACATTTACATTTTAGTATTTCAAAATGCTTATAGACTAATATCCACAGCAATGGACATAGAATTTTGAGAATATCTACTGATTATAGCTCATTTATGGTTTTTGGTATCTCTTATTCAAAAAACAATGTAGGAGTAATCCAACATCCAGTAAACCACTTTTCAATGTACTTAAGGGCTAAGACTGGAAACACCGCCCTGCTGATATTCAGTCATTTGGGTAATTTTCAGAAAGGAAGAAGACAGAAGAGAGAAAATCAAAACAGACAATTTAGCACCGAACATACAAATCTATATCTGGGCTACCTATGTCAGTCTCTGGTAACATGTCAGACACAAAATTATCATAAATTTCCCGATGTTTCATCAACAAAAGGAAACATCCTTAACTTTAAAATATATGAATAGGCAAATAAATCCAGCAATACATTTTTATGATTTATTTCATTCTAGCCTTTCTGGGGCATATTCAGAATACATCTCCACTAAGTCAATGTTACAAAAGAAAGAGTATCTTCTCTAAAACTATTTGTTGTATTAAACTCAGTGAAGGTAGTATTGAATTTAGCTGGTAGGGCATATGCTAATATAAGTTATTTTACTAAAAAGATCAAAGTCCATTGTCCTTATCATGAATAAGTAAATAATTTGTGTATTTTAGTATCTACATCAGTGAAAGGGAGATTTCTGCTGCTGATACTTTTTTTCCTTAAAATTTCCCAGGGCAAAATGCATAATACATATAATGAGTCAGAAATGATCGTTATTCATTTACAGCCTCTCTAGTTAGAGTGAAATAATGCCATTTTTAGGTCATTGTGGAGTGATGTTACAGGCGTACGTGGACTGAATAGAGTAAGTCTTGCTGCCAAGGTTAATGCATCAACTTCAGGTAGTTGCTTTGTTGAATTTTGTTAAATATTCTTGAGAATCTCTAACCCTCTGAGACAGGCTGAAATGAAAAGGAATTTAATTGGAATGTGCTGGGAATGTAATGTGATACACTAAGCTTTTATGAAGAAAACTCGTGCTGAGCCACAGCATCGATGGCCCTGAATTATCATACTAGAAAAACAGAATACACACGCGTGAATATGATATGTGGGAACATATCAAAAGGTGGTAATTTAATGAAACTTATACCAAAACAAAAATGGATTTTAAAAGAAGAGAGCCCTCTCTCACTCTGTGCCATCCAGAAATAAAACTTGTGCTTTATGTAAGGCTGCTGTCCAAGGACAGTTACATTATGTTGGGTTTAGGCGTTGGAATTCAGCACTTCTGTGATTAATTTCAAAGGCACATTTGAACAGGGTTATTATTAGGTTAGTCTGTTAATACAAAATCTGTCAAGGAGGCCTTGAAGTGGAAATCAAGCACATGCATACAAATTTTAGTTTAAAATACCTTTAGCCTAAGCATTTGACTATTTTATTTCATTTATCAAACAGAGCTCAAAATTAAGTCAATTAATGCAACTCAGCTATCCTTTGTAGCAGTGTGTTATATATATATAATGATAAACATCTCTCTTAGCTCAATTTAAACAAGGCTTGTTAATTTTATGAACTTAGTATGAAGAAAATACATACTTTATATTATACTAATAGCAAATCAATAAGATTGATGTGACCTCAAAAATAAAATGGCAAAACTACTTCTCATTTTAAATCCCAGTCTTTTAAATAAGATATAACATTCTCTGCATTTTTTATTTCAGACATTTCTTCTATTTATTTCATATTACATATACATTGTTGTCAATTCTGAAATAGTTGTTAAAGTTTAAGTATATCTGGAATTTATCTATCACTATTATATGTTAGGATATATTAGATTGCTGGATTTCAATGACTTTGTATTGGCATAATTTATTATGCCAATGTATGGCCAATATACATTCATGGAGGTTTTTTAAATCTCAGTTTGGTTCTATGTAAATATGTAACATAAAATGAAATAGTCAAGGATTAAAATTATTTATTATAGACTATCTAATTTATCTACTGCATAAAATTCACCTAATTTATATAATTCTCTGGCTTATAGCATCATTTTTAAATATATAAAGTGTGGTATTTTGCCATGGATTTGATCAAATCACATATGATGCATTTGTTCTGTTTATTTATTTATTTATTTATTTTTGGTTTTTTCGAGACAGGGTTTCTCTGTGTAGCTTTGGAGCCTATCCTGGCACTCGCCCTGGAGACCAGGCTGACCTGGAACTCACAGAGATCTGCTTGTCTCTGCCTCCCAAGTGCTGGGATTATAGGTGTGCACCACGAATGCCCGGAGTTCTTTCTATAATAAATATATTTCTAAAAAAATAGCCATTAAGTTTAAAGTTTATTATTCAATTATAGCTGTATTTTATCAAAAATTAAATGAAAACAGAAGCATTTTCCTGATGGTTGGAGATGTTGAATATTCCTTTAATTTTACTCAAACACTTGAGATTCCTCAACTGAGAATTCTCTATTCAGATCTATACACCATCTTTGAGATGTGGAGTTGGGAAAAAAATCTTTTTCCATTCTGCAGACTGCTGCTTTTTCTAATTGGTGATGTCCTTTGTCAGTCATCACAAAATCTTCTTCTGACAGCAGATGGAAACAGATTCTGAGACCCACAACCAGGCATTATTTGGAGAGAGGTGAAATGGAAGGACTCCCATCAAATCTCTTCCCTCCGAACTCAGAAAATCCTGGGGAAAGATTTTCTGAGCTCTGAGGTGGAAAGAGTGTAACAGTCAGAACGGATGATGGTCAACAGGAGAACCCAACTCTCTTAATCAATTTAGCAAGGCTCATATGAGCTGAGAGATTGATGCAACAGACACAGGAACTACAAGGGTCTATACCTAGTCCTCTGCATATCTATTACAGCTGCTAACTTCCTATTTTTATGCAAAGTACAAATAATGCCTGTCTGAGGTCAGAGAGTTCTGGAGGTCTGTATAGACAGGCAGGAAGTAAGGTAGCTGGGCAGAAACAGGAGGATATAAGCCAGGAGCAACAGGAAATTGATCTCCTGTCTGCAAGATGCTTAGGAGGTAAGGTGTGGCTGTGACTTACTCGATCTCTCTGATCTCTCAACATTTTGTCTGTATCTGACTTTAGCTTTTTATTATTTATACCAATTAAGAACTCCATCTACATCTGAATTTTTTTTCCTGCTCTTGGGATGCTTTTCATCCTGTTGTGTTGTGGTGTGCACATTTGATCTGATAATAAAAATTATCATATTTTATTTTCTTGTGTTTGTTTGTTATCTCTTAGAAGTATGTTTCTTTTCTTTGAGAGACAGAGAGGGAAGGTGGGGAAGATCTCGGAGGAGTAAAGAGAGGTAAAACTATAATCAGGATACATTGTATGAAAAAAGAATCTATTTTTAAATAAAGAAAAAAGAAAAATAACTTAAATTTAACATAAATTTATAAATAAGCTAAGCCTACTATCTTTAAAACTTTTAATCCAGTTGACAAGTCAGTAATATCTTAGGTGTTTATAAACTTGCAAGTGTCTTTAAGAGATTTGTCAGGATAACTTTAAGATATTTTACTATTATAAATGTATGAATAAAATTAATACAAATTTAAGTTATACTTAAATAATGCTTTCAATTTCAAGTGTAATATAAAAATAAAAGAGTATAATGTCTAAAATAAAACAATACTAAAATGTAATTGAAAATATTTCTATGAAAATAACTACCTATCCTCATACAAGTAAATACATAAATTTCTTTTAAGAAATTATAAGTTTGAGCTCTTTGATTGGCATATTAATTCTTCATATTTTCATAAGATGTATTTTTGGGGGGTTTTCCAGAAACGGTTTCTCTGTGGCTTTGGGGGCTGTCCTGGAACTAGCTCTTGTAGATCAAGTTGGTCTTAAACACACAGAGATCCTCCTGCCTCTGCCTCCCAAGTGCTGGGATTAAAGGCGTGAACCATGACTTCCAGGCAAGATGTAATATTTTATCTGTTTGCTTTCTGGTAAAACACAATTGTG
Source organism: Cricetulus griseus (assembly GCF_003668045.3). NCBI lineage: Eukaryota > Metazoa > Chordata > Mammalia > Rodentia > Cricetidae > Cricetulus > Cricetulus griseus. Next base: position 262,760,767 of record NW_023276807.1, on the reverse strand, counting down.
ATCATTGTACATTTGAGAGATTCTTAATTTTAACACATTTTGGATAGTTTATCATGGCCAAATTTGAGAAGTTGTATTTTTATTAGAGCTAGTTATGCATTCATAAATTTTAAACATGCTTATAACTATTTGAGACAATATATTTTTATCATATTTTCCTTCCCCAAACTCTTCCCATATCTGCTTTACCTTGCTACCTACATTTCAGGCTCTGTTCTTTCTCTCTCTCTCTTTCTCTCTCTTTCCCCCTCTCTCTAACAAAACAAATCAAAATGATTTTTAAAACAACAAAAATAACAATAAGAAAACAAATAGCAAAACAAAATACAATGAAATGAAAAGATCCCTCCAACACACACACACACACACACACACACACACACACACACACACACACACACAAATAAATCAAGGAATCCATTTTGTATTGACCAATTATTCCTGGATATTAGGTCTGCCTCAGTGTATGGTTGATGCACCTAGTGATGCTCCTTTGGAATAAACTGATTTGTCTTCCTAATGTGTTTGTAGAATATGTTCTTTAGAATATTAATGACTAAAGAATATTAGAAGGTAAAATGAATTCACATTGTTTTATCTAATTTTTATATTTTTAAAATTTCATAGAACCAGTTTCATACAACCTTTCCTTCTCTCCTGTTGTCCTCTCTCCCACCAGCAGCCTTCTACTCCCACTCCTCATCCACTCCTCCTCCCTCTCCATTCATATGGGGTCAGGCCTCCCATGAGAATCAGCAAAGTTGGCCATACCAAGCTGAGAGAGGACCATGCCCCTCCCCATGCATCAATGCTGAACAAGGCATCCCACTATAGACAATAGTTTCCAAAGAGCCAGCTCATGCATGCTACAGGGACAGGTGCTGGCTTCACTGCGAGGGGCCCCACAAAGAAACAATCTACACAACTGTCACCCAGATGCAGAGGGCCTAGGTTGGCCCTATGCCAGCTATGTAGCTGTCCATCCAGAGTATGTGACCTCCCACAAGCTCAGTTCAGGTGTCCCTGTGGGTTTCCCTATTATGATCTTGACCTCCTCCATGTTCATACAATCCTCTCCCCCCTCTTCAACTGGACCCCCAGATCTCAGCCCAGTGGTTGGCTGTGGATCTCTGCATCTGTTTCAATCAGGTACTGGATGAAGGCCTATGATGACAGTGTATTTTGAAGGCAACATATATATGCAAATGCCCTGTAGAGTACAAAGAGAGAATAAAATCAAGTAAAATATATAAAATATAAAATGAATTTTGAGATAAAATATTTTTAAAGCCCTGAAAGGATATTATGAGGCAAGGCGACCTACAAAGATGCTCTTGAATTTATTTTCTGCTGTCCGTTTATTCTTGGCATGAAGCCTACCCTGAAGAGCACTTTGTTTCCTCAGTGAGATTTTCTTGGAGCAAACTAAATTTTCATTCACAAGTAGTTATCAATTGGAGAAAAGTTCTGGGTCCAGATAGGGTCATGTGTACAATTCTCCTTTCTACCCCAGGACCACTTCTGGTGCAGACCTGTGCAGGCCCTGTGCATGCTGTCTCATTATCTGGGAGTTTATATGAGCTGTGATCTCATTGATTTTGAAGGTCTTCTTTTCGAGGTGTCCTCCATCTCCTCTGACTCTTATACCCATTGTGCCTAGTATTCCATGGGGTTCCCTGATCCCTAAGGTAAGGGATTGTATGGAGATATCCCTTTAAGGCTAAGTGTGCCAAAATGGGAGACTCTTACTTTAAGGTGCAGTCTAGGATATAATGTCACACCACAAATTTATTAGCATTTAACTGTGTTTGTTTTTAGTAGGTTTCCTAGACTCATTTTCAGCAAGACATTTGATATCCAAATTATTATATAGCTCTCTTTTCAACGTGTTATCAAGGTTTTTTTTTTTTCCATCTTTGTCCAAAAAAGCAATGTTGATAAAATGCATTGGTCATTTGATTTATGAATAAAAGTGTTTTGTAATGGAATTTTTAAGTATATTAAAAATATTCCCAGGTGCCTACATCCATTTATATTTATGTCTTTAATATTTACTTGTGTAAGATTTTAAAACATTAAATTAAACTTATTTTTAACTGAGATGCAGAAAATAACTATACATACTTAAAATGTATTATTCCATATATTGATAAAATGTACAATGTTTACATGTCTTTCTTTTTGCTCAGTGATGATATATTTATAGTAAAAATACATTTTTAACATTTAAAATATAGGGCACATTATTGTTATCTAATCAACTCCTTTACAAAGAGATACTAAACTTACTTCTCATAACATAATTTAGGACCCATTAACATTCCCTATCCATCACATCTTTGCTGTCCCAATTATATCTTGGAACAACTAATGAGGTCAACTTTTAAATTATCTAACTATGATATTGCAGAGAATTTTTTAACCTTTCTGTCCAATATCACTTATCTTAATGATTTCCAGATATATCCATGTTGCAAATGATAGGATGCTATTGTGTCATGGCTGGGAATTATATGGGAATGTGGGCCATGATTCCTTATTTTGCCCCTCAGCTGTTGGATGCTTAGGTTGTCTGCTTGTTTTACTATTGAGAACTGCTACAGAAATTATCTAAATGTGCATGTTCTTTTAGCATACTGATTCCATATCCTTTTAAAATATTCTGAGTGGTGGGATTATTTGAACATATTAGCTTTTTATTTATTTATTTATTTATTACTTTTTTGATACAGCGTTTCTCTATGTAGACCTGGCAGACCTTCAACTCCTTTTGTAGACCATGCTGGCCTCAACCTCAGAGATCTGCGTTCTTCTGCCTCCCAAGTGTTGAGATCAAAGGCGTGTTCCATGACACTTGGCTTGTATTGTTAATTTTTTTCAGGAAGCTATCTAATATTTTCTATAGAGTTCATACAAATTTTAATTCACTGACACTTTGCAAGGGACCCCTTGTCCCCACACTCGTGTCAGAATTTTCTTACCTTTTCTGTTCTTGGTTACTGATATCCTCACTTTAAAAATATGTCAGTGAATGCAGCCCTAATTTGCATTTCCTAATGATTAGTCATCTTGAACATTTTCTCCTATTCATGTAGGACATCTGCATGCCTCCTTTAAGAACGCAATTATGACTAAAGCAGAGACCATAAAAGATTTCAAACAATATCAGGACTTAACAGTATCACTAATTTTGTTATTTCATTTGAGTACTTGTGGGACTGGAGAGATGGCTGAGGAGTTAGAATTGACTTGCAGAGGACCAGAGTTTGATTCAGAGCACTCATATTAGGCAGGTCCAAAACCACCTTCAAGTCTAGAGAAAGCTATGCCTGTGATATTCATCGCCAAATGCACTCAAGTGCACACACCCTCACACAGACAAGTAAACATACACTATGATGTTTAAAATCATAGTGGAATGAATCTTATAAACAGTAAAATTTACCCTTGTAAATATTTTGATTAGTTTCTGATTTAAAATATATATCACTCTGTGGAAAAAGTTTAAAATTAATTTAAAATGTGTAACTTGCTTAATGAACTAACACAAAACTGTTAAAGGAAACAAATTCAGCAACGATCAAAGGAGATAAACTGACAGCAAGACTGCCTTTCATTGACAAAGCTCAAGCCACAAGTGATTGGACTTAAGTTTGAAAAGTACACTTCAAATCAAATAGAAAGCCTCTCAGAAGTTGTATTTTTAGACACCTTGATATAAAGAATATACATAAAACATCAAGCTATGTTAAATAAAATTAAGGTACAGAAAATAATTCCCAAATTTCTTAAACTTTTCATGAGTAGGTTAGGAGAAAACCACTTGATAAGCCATAAAATTAATTTAGTGTTTGCCAAGGTTACCATATGAATGGAGAAGTAAAAATATAAACCAAGTTCAAGTAAGTTTTCTTGAAATAAAGTTTCAATAGTTATAAAATCACATTTACATAAAAACAATTGAAAACAACATACCATATCCAAGAATCATAGGACAAAAATGAAATGAAATATAAATGGAGACCATAAATTGGAATAAAGCCTGATAAACAGAAAATCATATTGTAATATGCTTAGAACACCAGCACCCTGCCAATATGAAGGTTAATATACATTACACTTAATTTTGACAACAAGACAATTTTAATTTGCTGTGGAATTAACTTTTTGTACACTGTGACAATGTTTCCTTGCCATAACACCTTCTGACTGGTTTAATTAAGAGCTGAATGACAAGTAGCTAGTCAGGCAGGAATCGGTTAGGGAGGACTTCCAAGAAGGGGGAGAAGGAAAGGAGATGAATCTAGGTACAGAGAGATGCCAAAGAAGATGGAGAGGAAGCAGGACAAACAGGAGGAGAGGTAAAAGCCAAAAGCCACATGGCACCAAGTAGATTAACAGAATGGGTTAATTAAAGCACCATGTGTTAAGTTGAGCCACATGATGGCTGACAGGACAGTTTAAGTCTTGTCTCACAAAGTCACAGAACACTGTAGGTGTTCAGTAAAGACAGATCCTAATTGGGGGGAAAGCCTCTAAACAGGTTACAAAGTATTTTAAAATATATGTGCATAGGATTATAAAAGCTAAGAAAATGGCTATGTCATAGAAAAATAGTTTATGAATAATAAAATAAGGCTTTAAAGAGAGAATAAAATAATAAGCAAAGGATAATCAAAGGATAATCGTGTAAAGTTGAAAAACACACAGGGAGTCTGGATCCAATATAGTTCCTGGTTGACCTTGAATTTTTTTTATTGTTGATGAGTGGATGACAGCTGCTGAGAGACACGGGGTTGTAAGAGGAGCTACTGATTTAAACTTGCCTAGGCAATTTAGGAATGCCTTAATATTAAAATGGATGTCAGAAAATGTATTGTTTAGGGGGAAAGGGTTATGATTTTGTTTCCACAGAAAACTAAATGTTGTGTGTGAATTCATTCAAAGTTGATAAAGACCAGGTTTGATTGAGAGAGACCCCCTGAAATGACACAGTCTCTTGGAGTGCCTCTGTGGCAGTTTTCTCAGAGTTCTACATCTAGACCACCTTCTAGACTTCTTGCTGATATTGTCCAGGCACACAGACAGTTCTAGCCATCACTACAGATACTCTTGCATAGAGTATCTATGCAAGTATACTTTCCCACTGCATAGAGACTGGACAACAAATGTTATGGTTAGTTTTCCCAGGACTTGACCATTATGTAAATTTTCCAAGGTTCCCTAAAGATGGCATATATCCCAGACAACAGGAAGCAGTCTACATTCCCAAGAGAAAAAGTGGGTACATTATGGGTATTTGATGGGTTGTGGATGTTTGTCATCATTTACAGTAGTTGATTTCCAGTTGTTATTGGTCATGGTCAGGAAAAAAGCAGAACATAGGGTATAAGCTTCATGGATTTCTTTCTCAAGTTAAAAAAGAGGGATATTCTATCAAAATGTTTGGATAAGATGGGAGATTGTTGAGTGTACTTTTGAACAACCACTAGTTTTGAATAGTTTACATTGCTATGAACTTTTGTATGTTGATACAAATTTTGTTCAAGGTGTTGTATGTAGGCTGTTCATTTGAAAATATAAGGTTTTAGTCCTTGAAACTATTTAGGATAATAAGGAAATATGAGTTAATAGTCATCAATAACAATCACACTTATAGCCTTGGTAGTGTGATACAGAGATGTATTTTAGGTAAACAGGTAATCTTTGGACATTTCGAAGACCTACAGAATATGGCATTTGAAATGTTTTAATTACATAAGGCTTTTCATGTTATTGAGATATGTCTTCTCCTGGCAATACCAATTTGCTTCAGAAGAGGATGATGGGCATCAAACAACATCCATATGGAGTTTATTTTCTTATCGCAAAAGTTATCCACTGGTTAAAAAAACTGCCCTTGCCTCAACTGCTGACAGTATGCTGTCCAAATTGGACAAGCAGGACACAAAACAAAGTGAATGCCAAAGTTGGCTAAGACAAGGTAGGACATTCCTTCAATAGTCATACTTCAGAGAAAAGTCTGTCAGATATTTAGGCCTGTAAGTCAAAGGTGGATGCCCCAACATTGCAGAGGAATCTCAAGTGACTGTTTAGGTCACCAGCTGCTTCTGTCATTTCTACAATTTTTGAAGTTACTTGATCTGCAACTCCTGCTGTCTCAAGTAATAATACAGCTTTCTTGGCATTGCTGGTCGATTTGAAGACAAGACACCCATAGTCACAGTTTTTTGCTAAGAAATTCAAGAAAGGTGTAAAATGTATAAGTTTGAGAGACATAAGCTTAGTTTATCTAAAAAAATGTTTTGAGGTCTAAAAAGATAGTTTAAGATGGAAATAAAAGTTATGATAGAAAATGGCATGGGTATGAAAGTTAAAACTTATCAAGGTAAGATAAATAATACAGTATTTTCTCCAAATATGACAAATAAAAATAGACCGAACACTGTGAACATAATTCTTATCTGATAATTATTCTTGCTGTTCATTTCTTTTTATTTAAACAAAATGAGGGAAATGTTGTAGAGTAATCCTTTTGTACACTGTGATGATGTGTCTTTCCCAAGGTAGCTTCTGATTGTTTTAATAAAGAACTGAATGGCCAATAGCTAAACAGGTAGTGATTAGGTGGGACTTTGGGGCAGGAAGAGAAGGAGAGGAGATGAATTTCAGTACAGGGAGATGCCAGAGGGGAGGGAAAGGAAGCAGGACATGCAGAAAAAACTACAAGCCATGTACAAGAATATAAATTAATAGAAATGGATTGGTTTAAGTTATAACAGCTAGTTAGAAACAAGCCTAAGCTAATGCTGAGCTTTCAAAATTAATAAGTTCCATGTCATATTTTGTAAGCTGGTGACCCAAAGAAAACTCCATCTACAATAATTGCCACAAATTCAGTGATGTAGTGGTTATGTGTAGTTATGCAAAGGTAAGAATACAAAATGTTAAACATTGCAAGGAATTCAAAGATAGAGCAATTTGCCAACTTCTTTTAAAGAATTAATTCAATTTGATAAGTTGCTTGTCATTGAAATAATGAATATCTCTGATGAGTGGATTGTTACTTGAAATAATAATTGTGTGATAATAATTGCTAACTGAAATAATAGTAAAATGAAATTTAGCAGAGAATTACAAATGAATATTTTTAAAATTATTATTTCTGCAATATTTCAAGAGTATGAGCTATGAAATCACATGTTCATCTACAGATACACATAACAAAACTAACTACTAAAAGACATGTTTTAAAAATGATAATGAACCTAAATGAAAATTTAAGGCTGTAAAAATATGAGTTAATATAGATGTATGCTCCATGCAAAATAATATCTTACTAAATTTTACCTGTCATGTTAAAAAAATAATAAAACAATTGGATCTAAGTGGGAAAATGAGACATTAGGAGGAGGGTTCTACGTTTGGATGACTGAAAGAATGATTTTGTTTTCATCACTAGCACCTCTCCTGCATGTCAAACCTTTGAACCCTGCACTACTTCTGGGTCAGGGTTGACACAAATAATGTTAGCAATCACTTAACTATTTTTCTCAATTCAAGTTTATTTATCATAAAAAATGCCTGAATTTTCAAATGATATGAAAGATACAGGATTATTTTCATGTTTATTTTAATTATATATATATATATATATATATATATATATATATATATAATATGCAATCAATTCTTGCCCTTTCAGCTAAGATCACGTCTCATTAATTACATTTATAACATATGTGTGATACACTGTGTTCATTCTGCAAAAATTTTAAACAAACCAATTATCTTGAAACTACTTAAAAAACTTGGTAGTAAAAGCATATAATGAAGTTTTCTTCCTTCTATTTGCTAAGATCATATGTTCAAGTCAATTAATTACTTATTTATGTTTATATACCTAAGCAAGTGTGTGTTAGGTATTGTGATTATATACCACAATATGCTGAGAATTGTTGAATTTACATCCATTGGATGCAATTTATATTTTCAGCACTAATTATTTTACTCACCAGCATTCTGAAATTTTCATTATCCTGTTTACCTCAAAATTATTATTAAAATATGCACTATATATCTTGAGTCTGATGCTGGTCCTCTGATTTCTATTAATATTTAGGGTGGTAGGAATAAATAATGTTGCTAGTTCTTTATGACACTAACTTCATGGCTTTCATTAGTCATAACATTGCCAGCTGTGTTTCTCTGTCACCAAAAGATCCTAGAAATAAATGCAGGTGTTCCTAGAGACAAATGCAAATGATATCAACATCCTCATTTTTAATCTACTGAGTGTTTAATTATGGAATGCTGTCTTAGATTTTATTTATGTTAATAGTAATGCTTTAGAAAATAGAGCAAGTGTTAAAACTTCAGAAGAGCTCATGAATTATTCCTATCATTGGTCTTGTCACTGTTGACAAATGCTCCATATGTTCTCAAATCTCATGCTTTGGTTGACTTTTAATCTGCTTAGACATGGATACCTGAATCAAATCACACACAAACTTAAAATAAGTCTGTATATTTCTGTGCAACTTTAAATATCACTTTCCTTACTGTCTCTTTCCCTTAAAACTCTATTTTTACATTTAGCTTACTTAATCCAGTAAAATGCATTCAACTGATTGGCAGAGTTGAGTTTTCAAACAGTTTGTAGTTTTAACAGAAATTCATGGCCACCATTATCCAGAAGTGATGTGATTTGGATACTAAAATTTATGAATGATAGTTATGGAGTTACTTGTTATTATTGGTTCTGAACTTCAGGAGACATGTTTTTCTTCAGTGGCTTCAATACTTCATGCCATTTTCCAGAAAATTATTTTGAGAAATTCACCTATGCATCCCAGTGCTTCTTCGTAAATTTGAGATGTTAATGTTATCTTCCATCGTGTGAGTATATCTATGGATAATATTACCTGTGTGTCATTCACTGTGGAAACATATGAGAAAGGATAGAAGGAGTGGTATGAGAGGGACTGGGGGAAGGGAAGGTAGTTTTAATTTTATTTAATTAAAACATGATGGCAATTGATTACAAAAAGAATTTGAAACTTTCCAAGATGATACAACGGTTGGGAGGCTTCCTTGTGAATGATCGAATGGATTTGGTGTCTCTACAACAGAGCATGAAAAAGGCTATTTCTCTCCTGCCTTTCAATTATACATCCCGTGAACACAAATGAATGCTCCACTAGATGCTTAAACCTTTACCATGAACTTTTAGCTTTCAGAAATGTGAGACACTAAATATCTGTTATTTGTAAATAAACTACTCTCAGACATTCTGTTAGAGGACCAGAGAAGAAATAAAGTTGTGTCTGTCTTATTCATGTGATAATTGCAACTTTGTAAAAACTAAGAATAATATCATAATTAGAAGTGCTGCATAAAGTATTCATTACTAATATCCTAGCTAATATTAACAATATTATAATTACTACATTAATTTAGAAGTCAGAATACATAATAACAATCTTCTGCAAATATGTCTTCAGTTCAGAAGGTTTAGAGTCACAGGGTGACTCCTAGGTATTAACACTGAGAAGTTATATGACTTAGTTCTCTCTGCACATTTCCTTCCCTTTAAATGAAACATGATATTATATTATAGTAATCCTGACTGTGTCTTCTAGTCTTACTTACATCCATTTGTCTTGAAGACCGATTACTACAAACAACACCACATATTTTTGTTCAAATCAACTCTTTTTCCTTCCACAAAGACTGTCACCCAATTCTATTTCTATTCTCCGTTTCTTAACTCTACACAGATTTTGCAGTGCCTTGGTTTGCTCTATATAGTGTGAGTGGACACACAATAATAAAATAAGATTTGTAGCAGTCCATTGCATCAGAACCATCATTTCTTTAAAACAAAATTGCCAGATGGACCATGAGGTTTTTATATTTATTTCTACTCTTCTTTTTCTTTTAAATTTAGAAGAGTTCTGAAAACACACACACACACACACACACACACACACACACACACATACACACACACACACAAACACACACACACGTAATATCATATACATTAAGTAAGTTGTACTTTGCATTTATATATTACACACACACACATATGCACACACACAGACACACACACAAATATATATATAATATATATATATATATATATATATATATATATATATATGGAAATTATGTGTATGTGTGAACAATTAAAAAAAGAGGCCATACATTTGAAACAGATTAAGGGGAACACATAGAATGGATTGGAGAAAATGAAAGTGAAGGTAGGAATATTCTAATTCTAATCTCAAAACCAAATGATATATATTTTTGAAATTTTGCAGTAAGTTTATGAAGAAACAATTTCTAAGGAAAATATCTTTCCTAGTTCTAGGCATGTAACAAATGGCAAACATTAACTTACCTTTGAGCCTTTAGAAGCAATCAGGATATGAACAATACTTAAGGAGTAAAATGGTAGAGTCTTCATTTTAACAACTGAAACAAATCTCATGATAGTAATTATAACATTTATAGTAGAAAAAATGAAATATTTTCATGAGTTGACTAACCCCCAAAACAACTTTGAAGAGAATTCAGAATTTATTATTTTAAGTAGAAAGTATGAAAAATGCAGTTCTGTTAACCTCTACTAGAAATGTGTTATTTCTTACGAATAAGAACGTAAGTAATAGAATAATGGGGCATTATCTTTGTTCTCTAAAATAATTTTAATTAATGTTATAGACTTTCTATATGTCACATATTATACGTCTTGGAAAATTTATAGTCACAACAAACTTAAAAACTAGACAGGATATAACATGGAAAAGCCCAGATGACTTATATTCTGGTAAATATAATCCAAACTCCATAAATGTAATGAACAAGAATACAGAAGAAAGGGTGGTCCACTTTTTGGAAAGTATAACATAATCACTTTTGAACATAGAATGTATCTTGAATATCTTGAACTATGTTTTGGAACAGCATGGTACACCAAGTGGACAATACTTGCTTTGAGGTAAGTGGGATGTGGTGATCGGTAATTTATTTCCTTTGTATTTGCTTTAGAGAAGCTATTTGAAACACTTTTCATAAACCAGTAGCATTTCAGAATTCACAAAAAGATAAGTTCACTGAACTCTAAAGTGAATGTGTAATAAAGAATAAGTGCTCTCTTTAGGGGAAAGATCCTTTACTGCACCAAGATAACTCTGTCATTGACCTGCACTAGCATAAAATATCATATTGATTTTTTAAGATGAAATCTACATGTAATTCTCAGATGAGAAAATTTCTCTTAAGATAAAACCTTGATATTTCCACAAGATGATTCCAACTGATTTTGAATTATCTTTTCACCTACAGAAAGGAGTAGGAAATAAGGACATTGTTGTTACTGATTCATGCTGTCAGAGTCATGATTCAGATTTGTTGAGCTGAAGTGTCTGAAATGTGTATCTGACATAATCTTAACCAACTTACTGATCTGAAATATGAATTAAGATGAATGTTGAGAAAATAAAGATCAAGGAAGATCCTAAAATCTTAGTAGAGTATAAAAGAAGGCTTACTTAATGTGATAATCAGAGTCACCATGACAACTTTCAGAAAAAGAGACTATCTGTGCATTTTTCCTTTTGTTTAATTGGAGAACAAATTATTCCAAAGTCTTTATCCACTGAATATGCCAAGTGCCATATGCTTTATATTTGAATTGTAAAGCTATGTACTTTGGAAATGGAGAAAAGTCTTTCCTATAAATCCAGCCACAGTAAAACAAGTGCCACCATCATTAAGGGTACTTTACATGCATAATATTTATAGCTTGCTTTTCATCTCTCTGACTAGAGTATTTCTCTCTTCATGGTATCACAGTGCAGGATTGATAGGCTACTGTAGGGTTAGCTTATCAGAGCAAGCCAAACTGTGTTGCCAGGCCTAACATAATGAAAATGTAAAATGATACTTTGTCTTTGATATTCTTATCAATATTATGCAATGTATAAGTGAGCAAAAGGGCTCTCCATCAGATGTAACTATATGCTTAAGCACATTACATTGGCTAATTCTTTTCTATAGCACAGCTTCATCTTAGAAATAATAAAAGCAATTCAATTTGAGAAATAATAAAAGTAGATTTAAACAGAGTTGGGATAATATTTTATAATCCATAGTATCTTATTATTTTCTAATAGTTTCTAATTGCAATTATACAAGTTATCCTATATTTATCCTATCCTAACATTTGGGTTTCCATAGATAGAATACCATAAAAATGCTGCACAGTCTCAAGAAAGAGTTTAGTGTTACAGTCCACTGAAATTCTCTATTAGGACATTGTCTCAATTGAAAAGTCAATGCAGAGAAATGTTTCTTTATGTCTAGTGTGTCTCCACTAATACCTTTGATGTTCATTAAAGTTCATTCAACTACCTTAAATAATACAAACATGTGATGGCCCTAATACCTAGATACATGAATGACCCTGTGTGACAATTGTTGTAAAATTACAAAACAAAAAACAAGATCTGAAATATCTTCCTTGATTAAATGATTACAGAAAAAACATTATTATTCTTGATCTAATGAAATACTAAAAACACAAACAGAAATTTAAACATGTGGTGTGGACTGATCTCAAACAAATAGACAATAAATTATACCATTGAAGGAGATGGGTTTATTTATTGCTCATTCCCTGTCTTTTTTCGAATGTGATAAAAGAACACAAACATTGTTAAAAATAACTGCAACAGAAGTAAGACAAAATCATTTTGGTAAATATACTGCCAGTAAAGGTCAAGGCTATTGCAGAAAGAAAGATTTGAGTTTTATGGACCCAGAAGAGGAGAGATTAAAGCACCAAGGTGAGATGGTGAGCACAATATTGGTGGAATTTAGAGACAGACTGGTCAGCATGATTTGCCATTCTCATTTGACAGTTGAGATGTCTCCTACTCCCTACCAACACAGCAAGATAGGGTCACTTTCTTGTTTGACCTGAAATGCAGCAAGGTATACAAGGAAAAAGCTGTGGGTAATAAATTAAAAAAAAGGCAAGGGCATGGGTGAACTTTTGCATCTCAGTGGAAAAGAGGATGAATTTACAACTGAAATGCTCTAACATGCTCTGAGATGTGACAGTTCAGGAAATTACTCTTGTATAGGAAGCATTCTAAGTGCCACAAATGTACTACAACACTCATAAAGATGTAGGTTGTTTGGAAAGCTGAGATCTGCCCTTAAAACCTGAAATGTGTACTTGTGAGTAATTAAACTTTTTCCTTTTTGGATTTTTAGTTAAATCTACTAGTTCAATATCTCAGGCACTGCTCTATTGCTGTGTAGAGACACCATAATGATGGCAACTTTTATGAAAGAAAGGATTTAATTGGAAGCTTCCTTACAGTTTCAGAAGTTTAGTCCATTATGTTCATGGTGAAGACCATAGTCTCTTGCAGGCAGGCACACGAGAGTAGTAGCTGAGAAGGACATCCTGCTCATTGACAAAGCAAGAGAGTCTAGGTCTGCCATGGGATTCTGCAAGTTCAAAGCCCACTCCCAATGACAAACTTCCTCCAACAAGTCTAGAACTTTCCTATCCTTTAATCCTTTCAGGTAGTTCCACTGTCTGGTTTTGGGAAAAAATGAACATTTTAGCTCATGGGGGCATTCTTATTTAAACCACTACACTCAATGTCCAGATACCCATCATTTATTATAATCATACTATATACTTTTTTTTTGCAAATTCTGTCTATTGATAGAATCTGGGAGGGAAGGTACTACTGTCTTCTATTGTGTTCCCTACTATTGGGCTTACCAGGTCTGTCAACCAATTGACAGACATAAAGCCCTGATTAACCTCAGTGTGTCACAAAACAAAAGCAACAGACAGACACAAGACTGAAGAGATTTGTAGGGATGAAAGATGTAGAGAGATGTTAGCAAAGTGGGAGATGAAAGTGTTGATATACATTGCAATTCATTTGTGAAATTGTCTAAAAGCCAAGGTAATTAATACAGAAAAAGAGGAATCTTATTATGAAAGAAGTGTCTGGTATATTGATTCAGGGACTAAAGTTATTAAGGAATAGAAGTGCAGTTTTCAGAGTTTTATGTAGTGCTCATTGAGTGTCAATAACCGCTTGGATGACCCTGGAGGTGTACCTCATAAGTGTACCACACTGAAGCTACCAATCTGTGATCATTGCTTCGTTATTTATCTATACAATGCATTTGCCATGCCAAGGGAGTGGAGCATGTCCTTCATGACACAGCTCCAGAAACAGTGAGAAGGTACTTGTTTTAAAACAGCCAGATTTACCTGTGCAGCAGAGGAAAATAGGACATAAGAACTCACACAAGAGTTTATTCCATAAATGGAAGATACAGTTATCAAAGGGAAAGAATGAACTGGAAAAAGTTCCTTGTGTGCATATGTGATATGTGTGTGTATGTATTGATGAAATGCACACTTTCCATTTATTATATTGTATTTAAAAGTCTTGATGTTCCATGTTCGCAGAAAAGTGGTACATTGGATAATCGTGATGCAATTAAGTATTATTTTTGATAAATAAGCTTCCATAATCTATTATTTTATTTCATTTTTAATTAATTTTTATTTAAATTAAGGCAATCTTATTTTACAAATTTCAGTTACCTCTCCCTTCCATCCTTCCATTTCCCCCAAATTTTGCCCACCTCCCCCACATCCACTGCCCAGGGAGGGTGAGGACTTCCATGAGGGATTATCAAAGTTTGTCACATCATCTGGGTAGGGCTTAAGTGCCCTTGGTGTATCTAGACTGAGAGAGTATACATCCATAGGGAATGGGCTCCCAAAGCCCATTTGTGCACTAGGGATAAATACTAGTTCCACTGCCAGAGGCTCCATAGACTGTCCAAGGCCCACAACTGACACCCACATTCAGGGGGCCTGATCTGGTCCTATGCTGTCAGACTGCAGTTCCTGGGCTCCCACTTGCTCAAGTCACTGTTTCTGTGCATTTCCCCAACATGGTCTTGACCCCTTTGCTCATCACTCCTCCCTCTCTCTAAATGGATTCCAGGAGTTCATCTCAGTGCTTAGCTGTGAATCTCTGCCTCTGCTTCCATCAGCTGTAGATATAGGCTTTAGGATGGCATTTAGGATAGTCATTATTCTCATTATAGGGATGGACATTTAAGGTAGCTTCTCCACTATTGCTTAGGTTCCTAGTTGGTATCATCCTTGTGGATCTCTGTGTAATTCCCTAGTGCCAGACTTCTCTTTAAACCTATAGTGGCTCCCTCTATCGATGTGTCTCTTTTCTTGTTCTGCTGTTACTATTCCCCATTCAATCTTCTTGAACCCTCATGTTCTCCTCCACCCTCCTCTTCTCCCCTCCTCTTTCTCCTCCTTCCCTTCCCCTTCCCCCCATGCTCCCAATTTGTTCAGGGGCTCTTGTCTTTTCTGCTTCACTGTGGGACCATGTATGTTTCTCTTAGGATCCTCCTTGTTCCTAGTTTCTATTGGGTTGTGGATTGTAGGCTAGTTATCCTTTGCTCTATGTCTAATATCCCCTTATGAGTGAGACCATACCATGTTTGTCTTTCTGTGTCTGGGTTACATCACTCAAGATGGTTTCTCATAATCTATTATTTTAATTGAAAACATGTTGTCAGCTAATTCTTTTGCCCTTTGTCAAAAAGATGAAAATTGTCAGAATTCCTGTATTAGGAATGAAACTTTTATAAACTTTGTAGAGTGATAATTCAGTTTTTGTGAAATGCTACATTATACCATTCTATACTTCCCTGAGTGTGTACATGAACATGCACGCACATGTGGTATATTGTATACATTTGTGAGCACATGCACTTGCACATGCTAGTCTCACCAGAGACTGATGTCAGGCTCGTCCTCAAATTCGATCTTAATTGTTGAGATAGCATACCTCAATGCATCAGGAACTGGCCCATTTGGCTAGAGTGGCTAGTCAGTTAGCCTCTGTGATCTGAGTGCTTCTATCGTGTCAGTTACTGAGACACAACCTCTTATACACAAATGTGGAAATTAAGCTAAAGTCCCCATGCATGAGCAAGCACTTTACGCACTAAACCACCTTCCTGGTTCCTCCCCCATTTTTCAATAGGTCCTTTCTTAGCATTCATTATACTCCACTGTCAGGCTCTCAAAAGCAAGATCATACATTCTGTGTCATTAGAATAACAGGAACCATCCCCACATTTATAGATATGCTTGAGATTCAGTCATCCCATGATTTTTTCAGAAATATGTTTTTCATAATTCAAATAAAATAAAACAGTCCTATATATGGTATTATAAAGTAGATACCTTTATTAACCACTTTCTCATTGAAAACTCCTCAGTGGGTCATAGGATTTTAAAGAAATCACCACTTTTTTCATCATCAAACAGTACATATCAACTTATTTAAAATATGAAATATACCTCAATTTAAAAAATGTAATGTATTCTACAAATTATTATCAATTTGTTTTCCTTCCTTATATGTTGTATGGATTTTTGAAATATTCATTTGCTCATTTATTTTGACTTAAAGCTACTGTCACCTTCACCTTTATCTTTACTTCTCCACTGTTTTGAGCATCTTTTTCAATTAGTGCCTTGAAAATTGCAAACATTAAATTATCTGCACTCTGCATATAAAAACAGATCTTGGCATATAAGTTCTGTCTCATGGAATGAGAAAGCCTTGTACACTTGGCAGCTGACATCTGTATCTAATCTGGTGCTTGTTCCCTAGGCTGAATTGTTCTCTGCTGAAAATAATATTTCCACAGAAAATCAGCACAAAACATGGTCTGTCTGTGATTATGATGGGATAAGGCATGAACAAGAGTGTTTTATATACAAAAGGGATGAAAACAAACACATAGGTAACCAGGTATGATGAGGAATTCTTTGCTGCTAGCTAAAGGGAGTAATGAATACTGCTTTGGTGTTTTCTTGGTGAACATAAACTCTTCAAATTAGAAACTTACTCCTTTAAACCATTTTTCAATGTGTCAATACTGGCCTGTTGAATTTGTGTGTGTCCAAGCATGGCTTTCTGTAGCACTATTCCTTTATGCAACATCACACACTAGGCATAGTTATTTTTGATTTTGTTTTCCTATGACTGAAATGGTGTCTGTCAGATATATTTTCTATTTATTAGGATGCATGAATTATATAAAACCATGCATCTCATGGACATTTCCATGCATCTTCTGTTACCTTCCTGTCCTCCAACTTCCTTGTCCATTTTACCCCACCCAACTTGCTAACAGCCTACTTTCCACGTTCATGTGCTTGCCCCCCTCTGAAATAACTGGAAAGGGAAAACTTACAATACTTGTCATGGAGGTTGGCTTAGTTTGATTACTAGGACACTCCTGACTTCCATTTATTCTTCTGAGAATGACATAATTCCATAATCTTTTATATCCCCATACACATATTCTACAATTTCTTTGCCAATTTATGTGTTTCTGGACACCTAGGTCAATTCCATAACTTGTCAGTTGTGAACAAAACCATGATGAGCATAAAGGTTCAAGTATAGCCATAGTTGGCTATTTTTAAGCACTTTGAGTAGGAATGATAGAGTTGAGTTAAATAATAATTCATGTTTTTCATATTATAATGACACATCTCACTAAATTCCATAGTGTCTGGACCAATCTAAAAAAATGGATAACTCCTCTACCCAACCAATGTCTGTAACCATTGTATTTACTGGTTTCTGTTTGCTCAGTGTCTTCATTCTGATTGGGTTAGGATGAAATCTCATTGATGTTTTGATTTGCATCTCCCACACAAGTAAAATATTGAATATTTTATGAATTCTTTAAGCAATATATTCTTCCCATTAGAAGCATATAGTCTATTCATGTTCCCATTTATTGATTAGGTTGTTATTTGTTTTGGTGCTTGATTTTAGTTAGTTATATATCATGGAAATTCCTACCCGGTCAGAAACATAGGTCTTCATCTTCAGTCTGCTCATCATTTCAGCTTTGTTCTTGTTTATTTTGTTTTGATTATCTGCAGATATGTTGGTCTCATGCAATCCTTATTAAAATTGTTGTATATTATTATTAATATTTTTTACTTATTATTTTAAAATTCCCTGTATGTAAACAATCTATTTTATCCAAACTCATCCCCCATTAGCTACCTCCAAATACCATTTGAACTTCCCATTATATCATTTTCCCAACTTTTTAGTTGGCTGTTTTTCTCTATTAGCATTATTTCATTTACATAGAAAAACATACTTTTTCTTCTGAACCATCATCAAAGGTAACTGTTTCTCATAGTTAGGGTTATTTTCTTAACATTTTAAGCAAAATAAATTCAACTATCAATAAAACAATAAATATTGCAATTGTATATGAAATCATGTAATAAATGTGTAATAAATAAATGGTGCAATTGTGTATGAAAAACAGAAAGAATTAATAATATCGTTCCATTCCCATTACCAAATATTAAATTAAAACTTTATATTGTATATAAGCATAATTAAAAGAAATAATTAAATTTGTGAACAAAATGAGATTTCAAATATTACAAAAACATTGGTGTCACTTGTATAATTTTAAAACCCAAGAGCCTAACTATAGATGAAGAGCAAATGAAAGCTTGCCTGAAGATCGGAGTGCAAAGCTAGCCACACTAGTCAGCTATACAGGCCAGGCAGTGGTGGTACACATCTTTATTCACCTCAGCCATACTTGTTAGCCATCGAGGCCCAGCAGTGGTGGTGCCAGCCTTTAATCCCAGTACTACAGAGTACTATAAGAAGGGAGGACACAGAGTCAGTCAGTCTGCAGTCATGCTGAGGATAGGATTACCCCTTTTTGTCTGAGCCTTTATAGAGTTAAGAACTCTAGAGGCTTCTGCTTTGCTTTTCTGATCTTCAGGTAAGCTTTATTTGTTAGATAATAAACAAAATATCACCACAAAGGACAAGTAATGGTTGTTAAGAAAGAGGGGATCAATAATCTCTAGAGATGTGTCTTGTGATTGATCTTGTAATCCGAAGTTCTCATTTCTAAAATGAACCATATATAACAACACTAAGTAGATTTAGCAGGTGTGGGTGTGTGTATGTGTGTGTGTGTGTGTGTGAGAGAGAGAGATAGAGAGGGATGTGTGTGTGTGTGTGAGAGAGAGACTGTGTGTATTTATGTGTGTGTACTTGTTTATGTGTGTTTATGTGTATGCATGTGTGAGTGTTTGTGTATGTGTGTATCTGTGTGTGTGTGAGACAGAGATGTGTGTGTGAGAGAGATGTGTGTATGTGTGTGAGTGTGTGTGACTATGTGTGTATGTGTGTGTGTATTTGTGCATGTGTGTGTTTCTAAATTCAACTATAAAGAATTAAAGAAGAAACTGAATTCAAGAGAGAGTAGGGAAGACAAGGTAGGATTTGAAAAGGGTAGAGGATATCAAAATGAAAATAAAAAGAACTCTTATATTGATTAATTAATAAAGGTATGGTTTGTATTGATTGCACTCAATTTTCAGAATCAATTCAATTTTTTATTAATAATCAAATTTCTTCCACAATTCAAAATATTTTGTGAAATGACTTTAAATACATTTTCCTTCAAAAGCTACAAATCCTGTACAAACTGTAATTTTTTTATTTTCTCCAAGATTCTATAGTTTTATATCTGTTGTATCCTTGTTATATAGATGAAACTGTTGCTGCTCTTGCAGAGGAGCCAGGTTTACTTCTCAGAACCCACATGATAGTTCACAACTGTCTGGAATTCCAGTTCCAGGAGAGTCGGTGCTCTCTACTGACCTCTGCAAGCACCAGGTGCACATGTGTGCCTCCATACATGTAGGCAGAATACTTAAATACCAAAACTAAATATTTTTTAAAACTTGTAAGAATAAAAGGGAACAGAAGAATAATTATGACATTAGATAGCATATTTTTTCTCCTCTAATATGACCCAAATGCATTATATTTTTTATAAAGTGAATATGATCTCAGTGTTGTCAGCATACCCCAGTACAAAGCTCAGGGCATAACATAACACAAGGCGAAAAACTGCAGTTGTAATTCACACTAACTTAGTTTACCTAGTAGTGCCAAAGGACCTAGTGACATCACTATTAATTCTTAAAAACTTATACAAAGCTTCTTATCATTACTGAAACAGAACATTAGAAGCCTTTACTTCTATTTATTCATATTATGCATGGCTGGAAGAGATGGATAAATAATGTTTGTTTGTCTTGGTCTGATTAGGAAAGCAATTTTTAGGCTACTTGTCACTTGATGTCATTGTCTAGATTGAAAATTGAAAGTGTTTGGAAGCTGTTGGCAGGCATAGTAATACCTTAGGGGTGCACTATCCCTATAACAGTTATAGCTATCCACAAAAGTAGGTGTGTACTTATCCTTTCTCCTCTCTGCAATGTCATGGTTTCTGGCAGAAATAATGAACTTAGTTTATAAAGAGCTCTTTAATGTCGGGCTATTTTTCACTCCTCCAGATTTGAAGGCAATTCGTTTCCTAGTGTAAACACTGAGTAAATATATGATCCCCATTCTCCTTATACTCATTCTTCTCATTCTACAGCTGCTGTCTCCTAATAACAAAAATTTCAGTTTGCAATTATGAAAGCAAACAAAACAAATCTATCAAATATAGTTATCATCCTGACCATAGAAAAATTCTCCAAATTATTAGTTAAATTATTTGTTTTCTTCCTTGAACACAAATAACATTAATTTTCATTCATGTCTTTTTGTTTATTTTTAAGTATCTGGTTATATGTTAGCTCCAATAAGTATATTGTGACTGTATTTAAGGAGATGTTGTTCTAAAAAATAGGTCAGTGTTCTTAAGTCAATAGATTTACATATATTTTTCACATAGAGAGTGTAATTAATATAATCAAGTATTAGGAAACACAAGGATTTTAGTTTGCTTTAGAAAAAGTACTAAAAAATTGCTTGTGGCATTTTCACAGGGAAAATCTTTCTGTATTGGCAATTATTTCTTGTACCACCTTAGACACTTAGTTACTAACAAAGCAAGATGAGCCTAATTATGAATTATCTCACAGTTCATTGCCTTTTACATCAGCATTAAAGTCAGACCAACTTAGAAATTATCAGATGGTCAAGTGTTATTAAGATACTGACAGATTTTTTTTGTAAATGCACACAGCAAGAAAAGTAAACTGTGAATTTATGGAAGATGTTAATTCAAGAACATTGTTATTAAAACAGATTATTGGTCAATGTAAACATATAAACATCAATATATGTTTACTGATAAAAATAAACATGTAATGTGTATATGGTATCCAATATAAATGTTCATTTTCCTCAAATCAGCATTGAAATATTAACCCCAATGTAATGAAACTGTGAAGTGAGCCAATATGAAGTAGTACAGAGCTGGACTGCCTTTGTCCCATGCAAGGGTACAAATGAATCAACATGATAAAATTATATGAACAATGTGGTCCTTCCCCACAGTATGGGGTAAGATTTCTCTGATCATGAAATGCATAGGCTCCAGAACAGAGAGAAGTAACCTTCTGGTGATTAAAAACTGCTGTGCTCATAATGTTTTCCTGTAGTTGTGTAAAAAGATGAAGAAAGACGGCTTATAGTTTTAAGGAATTTTTTCTTTAATTCTGATCTTAACCTCTTACATCAAAGAAGAAATTTTAAAATGTCCAGTATTATGTAGCTGAGTTTATTCCTTTCAATTTAATTGGCATAAGTTAACTTTTTCACTTAATTCAGGAATTTCTTGACTGTGCCAAGAATGAAAAAAATTGTTTTGCTAGTAAAGAAAGCAAGCAATTGGCAGAGATTCATAATCCAGTTATTGCTTGACTTACACATTATAGCTGCCAACTATAAGAAAAAGTGCAAGAAAGGAGCAGAATTTTGCCAAAAACTTATGTTAGTTTGAGGGGAAAATGCAGTCAAGTCTTACTTAACTGGTTGTGTTTTGTGTTTTCTTCATTATACAGCATTTCTTCATTCTTGAGGATTTATAAATAATGGCTTGGTAAAAAGTTATAATTTAAATCATGGAACCATTTTGCTTTCCTCAGAAAACAACAAATTACATGTGAAAATAGGGAAGTCCCTATGGTATATCTTTATTTATCATCGAAAGAAACCATATTGGTTCTAACTGAAAATCCAGGGATTTTTTTTCCAGTTAAGAAGGTAAATCAAAGAAAATAGTAAGTTGAAACATCTAGAGCAATCATGTGACTGACAAGATCACAAGACTGATGGAAAAATCCAATACTATTATTCTTGGAAATGCATGTAGTAATAAAGGGACCACTTGGATGTTTTTATTTATTCTGATTTTTTTTTAATCTTCTAACCCTCATCAGAGAAGATATTTTCACAATAGATAGTCATTGGTAAAGAGACTCATACTGGTTGGCATTTGGGGAATAAGAGACTGTGGAGTGCTCAGGTCTTACCAGGACATATATGTGTATATCATATCTTCAATTCTCAAGGATTATCATGTTGGCATGTAGACATCTAGGTTTGGGGTGATTATAGATCGGTGTGCTGATTTCTGAGTTTGTCTTTGTTGGGTGGGTGCTTTGCTCCTTGGATTCTGTTTCCTCTCTGGATTTTCAGTGAGTGTGTTGGTTGACTCTTGCCTGTTTCACTGAACTTCTCAGTGGATGCGTTCTTGGGGAGTACTTGCTGATATTGGAGGTTTTTTGCTTGTTATCAGATTCCTGTTCTGGAATGTAAAAATGTAGACTTAATTCACATGTGATGGCATTTCCAGTTTTAAATGCAACCTGAATATAATCAAGTAGTTTGATAAGCTTATTGAGAAATATGGTTGTCTTTTGATATTTTCAGATCATTTTAATAGGGTTACATTAATGGTTTTAAACAAATTATGACTTCTGATTTCTAAGAAATATTTTGTGAAATTGCAACTGTTTTGCTCCACAGGCCATGTAGTCACAGGGAAACTAATTTTTAAACATAGTTTAATAAAAACTACCTAATTAAAAATAACTAGCTTTTAAACAGTGTTTTAATAAAAACTAGTTTTATCAGTGATTTTAATCCACATTAAGGTGGTCACACTAGTTTGTCACATTACAAAACTTTGAATAATATTTTACCATCTTGTTTACTTTTGAAATAAACTATTTTTGAAATGAATTTTGATCATTCTAATTACCTTTTCCCTCTACAGTTGCTATCAGATACCATAGGCCAGTATCTGACAACCTGGGGCATTTAGATCTTCCAAAGTGGAGTTGTTTCCTGCTCACATTGAATGTGCCCTAAGTTTTCAACCTCCATAAGACTGAAGGGATAAGACACATCCAAATGAACCTCATTTTCAGTTAATCTACAGAACTGATGGCATATTTAACTATTGCACTGAGAGAAAGGAGAAATATCACCTATATCATATATGAAGTTTTGACTATTTTCTTCACTACTTACAACAATAGGGCTGAAAGGTAGAGTATGTTAGACACTTACAGTCTAACATAAAATATAAACATCTTTCCAGTTTTTCAGGAGCTCCTTACAGTGAAATGATTGCTAAAATATGTTTTAAAATGTTTTATTTTTTGACAATGCTGTACATTCATATAATGTATTTTCATCAAATTTCTTCCCATCATTGTCCTTTCATTTCTTCCCATATATATTAACTATGACTTCATTTTATTCATATGCCTTTTTATGTTTAAGCCCATTAGCTCTGCTTACTGCTACCCATATGTGCATTGGTGGAGGACCATCTCCTGGTGTGTGGGTAGTCTCTCAAGGGTAACAGAATGAAGTGACCCTACTCTCTGAGTCTGAACAGTCATCAGTTGCAGTATCGATTCAGCCTCAGTTCATAATGGTGCTTCATGATCTACTCATCCATGCTGGGGTTTTGTC
Organism: Cricetulus griseus; assembly: GCF_003668045.3. Lineage (NCBI taxonomy): Eukaryota > Metazoa > Chordata > Mammalia > Rodentia > Cricetidae > Cricetulus > Cricetulus griseus. The sequence continues at coordinate 262,736,825 of NW_023276807.1, read as the reverse complement.
CTGATCTTATGTAAGTCTTGTGCAAGTAGTGTGGCTGCAGCTGAGGGGGATATCTTGTTAGTACTCCAATGGCAGACTAGAAATGCCTAAATACTAACAGTAATGAGTAGACAACTTAAAGAAAGTCATAAAACCAAAACAAATATTTGGAATCAATGAATAAACTCCTTAAAGAAAACTAAGCATTTGAAGAAAATGAATAAAACTGTTCAATATGTGAAAATGAAAAAAGAAACAATAAAAAAGAGAAACTGAGGGGATTTGGAAGTGAAAAATTTATGAATACAAATATGAACTGCAAAGGCAAGCTTCAGTGTAACACCACAAATTAAAAACCCAGAGATTGATACTGGGATTCAAGCTTCAAGCTGATGATTAGAAAAGCAAAACAGCCAGCCACTAGCTCTTACCTCTACCTCAGCTTAGACCAAAGGTGTGATCCTCAAACTGCTCCCTATTTCACAGCTCCCCAGATTCACTCAGATTGCTATGTTTTCCTCAGTGTTGCCACAGGACAATTCTCACACTGAATGCCTCTAGTTTATATGCCTCACAAATCCTGGGATTAAAGGTGTGAGCTATGATTCACTCTCTGGTACCCCAGGGTGCTCTTGGACTCAGAGATTCATCCATGTCGTAATCATGAGTCCTGGGATTAAAGTTGTTTACCTGGCTTCTATGGGCAACTCGTATGGTTGCTTTGCTATTTTGATCTCCAGTGGTTTTAATAAATCATAAGCAGTATATCAACACACTTCACCAATAGAATACAAGAATAGAAGAGAGTATATCAGGCATTGAAAATACAATAGAAGAAATAGGTGTATCAGTCAACAAATATGATAAATATAAGAAAATTCCTGACACAGATATCCAGAAAAGCTGGGACTCTAGAAAATAATAAATAAAAGAATATTAGGAATAGAAGAATGAGAAGAATCCCAGTTTAAAGGACTAGAAAATATTTCCAGCAAAATCATAGAAGAAATTTTTCCTAACCTAAAGTAGGAAATGCCTATAAAGGTGCAAAAAACATACAGAACACCAAACAGATGGACCAAAAATGAAAGTCCATTTGCCACATAATAATAAAAACACTAAACATACAGAACAGTAAAGGATATTAAAATCTGCAAGGGGGAAATGACCAAGTATCATATAGAGGCAGACCTATCACAATTATGCCTAAATTCTCAATGGAGACCCTAAAAGCTGGAAGAACCTAGACAAATGTGTTCCAGATTCAAAGAAACCACAGATGCCAGTCATGACTAATACACCCAGCAAAACTCTCAATCACTATAGATGGAGAAAATAAGATATTCCATGTTGAAGCCAAATTTTAACAACAGAGCTCTACAGAAGGTGCTACAAGGAAAACTCCAATATAAGGAGGTTAAATACACTCTTGAAAAATAAAGGAAATAAAGACTATCAGGCCAGCAAAACCAAATGAAGAGAAACACACATACCACCACCACCACCAAAAACAACAACAACATAACAAGAATTAAGAAACATTGGTCATTGATAGCTTAAAATTTTCTTCAGGAAAATTGTTTGCACTGACACTTCCAGACTGCTAGAAAAGTTTACATGGAATCACAAGGTGGAGTCAGCATTTAACTGACTAGAATTTGCCATAGAGGCTTTAGAGGACCCAGATAGAGGGACACAAGAAGATACAGGGAGGTGCTGAGATTTCGGCCCTTTAGATCTGGGAGGCCTGGAAAGTTAGGATCAGCTGATGTTTCCTCTGCCACTCTTGAGATCTATCAAGTTTTTACCTCAATATCTGACTCTCAAGTTTTCATTGATATTAGAGTAACTTAGATAAACACATCAATCAATGCACTTAATTCCCCAATAAAACAACACAGACTAACAGAATTGATGGGAAGAGAAGATCTATACTTTTGTTGCATACAAGAAACACACCTTAACATCAAGGAGAGATATTACCTCAGAGTGAAGGGTTAGATAAACCTATTCCAAGCCAATGGACAAAAGAAAGAAGCTGCAATAGCCACGTTACTATCTAACAAAAATAGATCACAAGCTAAAATTAATCAAAACATAGTGAAAAATTCACCAAGATGACATTGCAGTTCTTTACGTCTGTGGCCAGATTGCAATGACACCCAAATTTGTAAAACAAATATTACTATTACCACTACAGCTTAAATAACATATTGACCTTCACCCACTGATAGTGGGAGAATTCAATACCCAAATTTTACCAATTGACACTTCATTGAGACAAAAACTTAACTGAAGTACTGGAAATACCAGACGTTATAATTCAAACGGACTTTACAGATATTTATAGAACATTTCACCTAAACACAAAAGAATATATCTTTTTCTCAGTACCTAATGTAAATTTCTCCAAAATTCACCACCTACTTGGACACAAAACAAGTCTCCATAGACAGTAGAAAATTTAAACAACTCCCTGCATCCTATCCGATCATGATGGATTAAAGGTTGACATCAAAACAACGGCAATACCACATCTTACAAGTTCCTGGAAACTGAAAAACTTGCCACTAAATGAAAAATGACTGAAGACAGAAATAAAGAAAACCGGATTTTTTTATACTTTAATGCTAAAGAATACACAACATATTCGAACTTATGGGAAACAATGAAAGTGATGCTAAGACAGTAGGTCACATTACTAAGTGCTTGCATAAGACACACAGAGAGAGAGATCTCATACTTGGAAGTTAGAAGCACAACTGAAGCTCTAGAACAAAAACTCAGCATACCCAAAAGGACTAGATGACAAGAAATCATCAAAATGAGGGCTGAGATCTATAAAATCAAAACAGATAACAATATGAAGAATCAATGAAACAAAGAGTTGGCTCTCTGAGAAAATGGACACGGTAGGCAAACCCTTATTCAAACTAATTAAAAGACTGAGATAAATATTCAAATTAACAAAATCATAAAGCGAAAGTGAGGCATAACATCAGACACTGAGCATTCAGAGAGTCATAAGGACACTCTTTAAAAGTTTATACTCCACAAAATTGGAAAATCTAAATTAATGTTTAATTTTCTTGACAAATACCACTTAACAAAGTTAAATCAAGATCAAATAAACAACTGAAATAGACCTATTAACCCCTAGTGAAGTAGAAGTAGTCATTAAAAGTCTCTCAACAATACCCAAACATAAATAAATAAATATATAAACAAATAAATAAATAAATAAATAAATAAACAGAGTCAAGTCCATTGAATCAACTAAACAGGGCACAGTTGGGCTCACAGAGACTGAAGTAGCAAGCAGGGCCCCATAGACATCCCTACCAGGTGCTCTTTGTGTATGTTTTGACTGTTAGTTTCCTATTTTTGTGGGTGTCCTAATCAGGAATGGGTGTGTCTTGACTCTCTTGCGGGCGCTTGGGTCACTTTTCCTCTTGTTGGGTTGCCTTGTCCAGCCTCAGTGTGAGGACTTTTGCCTTGTCTTATGATATGTTTAGTTTTAGGGTTTTGTTACTGTTGTTTGGTTGTTTTGTTTTGTTTTGTGGTCTTTTGAAGGCCTGCTCCTTTCTGAAGGGAAAGAGTAGGGGAGTGATTCTGAGGAAAAGGGAAGCAAGAGCAACTGGGAAGAGTGGGGGAGGGGAAACTGTGGTCAGGATGTATTGTATGAGAGAAGAATCTATTTTCAATAAACATAGAAAAGAAATAAAAGTAATAAAAGTATTTCTATAGCAAATTAAGTACAAATCTACTTTGTTTTGTAAACAAGTATCTCAGAATTTCAAACCAAATCAAGAGTTGCATGTAACTTCACAAAATCAAATGTTTCTGGACAAAGTATTTTTCTTTCATTTGGCAATTCCTTTTGTCTTTGGCACAGTTGCAACTGTGTCTCCTGATAAAGAGCATCAGGAACAAAGACCATGAGTGAAAACCTCAAGAGCATCCTCCAGGAGCTTGACCCTCTACCTCCCAGTGGGTATCAGGGTCATTGAGAAAATAAAATTTGACACGCAAATAATGGTAGCTAAATCTAACTGTAGATCCGCTTAGTATGAAGCTGTAGGGATGACTCACTGGGTCTTGATTCTGGAAGAACAGGTTTACTTAGGCACATGGAATCCATGTGAAGCTTGAGGATTCAGAAAGAATTGTCCTGAGACAGTTTAAGACATCCAGGACTACCAGACTATATATTGCCTCCCAAATAATTCCATTTTTCCCCAAGCATTGACTTATTACCTCTCATCTAATTTCAAACCAAATAAAAGGAAGTGGGAACTGGGACCATCATAGATGTGTTAAGTGTCACTTCCATTCAGTCTAAGACAGTTTTGTAAACATTGTAACATTGTAAACATTTAAACATTGTAAACCAACTGGGATTCTCCCTCCCTCAGCATTCACTGATTCTCTGGATTCATCTAGATATGGTGCCTTCAGAAATTACTCCCACCTATGTTTTACAGACCCTTAGTAAAATATACATGCATGTATTCATATGGGTGGATCATTCATATATGCACACTTGTCACAAAAGTGAGATACTTTATAGCATTATAATTGACTAACAAAATATGACATGAAAATACTGAAGAAAAGTCAATTTAATTTAATATATACAGAAAAGCAATTTATTAAAAATGAAACTAGAATTTGTCCAAATTTTGGAATTAGCCTAGACATGTATTAGTGAAAGAATGCACAAAGAAAAGATGATAGATAGTGGACAATGGAGTACAAGATATCCATGAAGAATAAAAATATGTTAATTTTATTAAAATGCATAGACCTGGGTATCATCACAATAAACAAAATAATCCATTCTCTGAGAAGTAAATACAACATTCATTGAGTCATTGTATCGCACACTTTTATAGAGTTATCCAAATGTTTGTTTATAATTTCCTTTGTATTTTTAGCAGAAGGACACCTGAACAAACCAACAATAATCAAATCTACACATTGGACATGGTCCTAGACATGTCATAGTAGTCTTCATTTTTTCCATGGTATAGAATAGCAGCAGACACATTTAATGCCAGCACATGGGAGGCAAAAGCAGGGCGAGCTCAGTGAATTCAAGGCCAGCCTGGTCTATATAATGGGTTCCAAGGCAACTGGAGGTGCACTCTGTAAGACTCTGTCTCAAAAAGAAAAAAATTCTCATTTCATTTCTATTTACGTGTCTCTAACATTGCTGTTTAACCTGGTAGCAACAGTGCTTATTGCTCGGTGAGACTTTGCTGTGAATAGGGTCTCTCTGCATGTTATTATTCTGCCTCTCCAATTTTAACAGTGGATAAAAAAATGCAAACTTAATATTAATCTCACAAAGTGAAGTGTTTCCTCTCTCATTCATTTCATCCCAGAATATTCAACAGCTAACTAACTCTAAAGGAGAAATAATCTGAGCCCAAAATATTTCAAAGTAAGAAAACAAACAAATACAGTATTGGGCCCTCCCTTTTATTCAATGAAAACAATTTAAGCTGTTTATATTTAATATTTTTACAGAGTTGTGATTACCAGTATAATTTTTAGCATGCTCTCTAGTCAAACTTTACAGGAACACTACTTTTTTTCTGATGAATAGTAAACAATTCAAGAAAATTTTAGTGCCATTTTTGCCAAAACCATTCATCTTGTAGGGGTTGGCTGGACAATGCTTCCAGAAAAAAAATCACAGTAGTTCTTATCATTATTTTCATCTACTCTAGATGTGGGATATCAAATAGTTTTCTTGATTTGCCATCATTATGAAAGGTTGAAATAAGGTGTTTGCTTATTAGGCACGAATCCCTCAATTTACAAAGAATTGATTCCAAACCACTCTGCTTCCTCACCTCACATGAAAATAGTCTAGTTCAGAAATTTCTGTATAGAAAACTTACAATAGTCATTTTCCTGCTTTGTAAAGAATGAAAGGTTGTGGGTTGAAATATCACCCTTCACATTTTGTATTTATTCTGGTTTGTAGGATGTTTGGGGACAGCATTAGCTGATGCATACCTATCCAAAGCAGCTGTGTTTCCCTGGGTGTATTTTATTATCATGAAGCCATATTAGATTTCTATTCATTTTGTTATACTTCTGTATCAGTCTTATTTTATTAAATTTCAAAATATACAAAGGAAAATGCCACTAGTTTTAAAACACGTTCAAATTACATTGGATATTTAATGCTAACAACAAGTACTTTAACCAGTCAGCAAACTCTGATATCAGGTCTCTGAAACAGAGGTAACCATCATCTAATCAATGAATCCCTCCAGTTACCAACATCATCTGGCTAGTCATTTTTCTAACTTCTCTACCTTAATGACATATCCTGTTATTGTTTTTCCACAATTTGCTTTGTCTATCCCCAGTGCAATGTTCTTTTGCATCCCTTCTATTCAGCAAGTATGGAGGCAGGAAGAAATGAAGCCTGCAGATAGGAATGGGAGACTTACTGCATCTTCCATTAGCCACAATTCACTGAACATATTGGACACTTTGGTAGACTGCTTAAGTAAATAAATAAAAGTTTCTTTGGCTGGCTTATACTATGTCTACTTTCTGAGCACTTATGATTCATTAAATCCGCTACTTTTCCTAACATGTAGTGTAATTCACCAGGATCAGTCCAGGATTTCCAATTGCAAGCTCACTATTAAGGATACAGTTCTTAAAAATAATTTAATAGGTAATTTAAATGTATCATTCATGGGAGGAATGTTCTATATGATGAACAGAAGAATATATAGCTCACAGTGAAATGGAAACTGTATCAGCCACTGCCATTCTGGTTTCAGGGGAATGCAGGTGGAGTCCCCACTTTGTTTCTGTATGTTATCCTTTTGTTCAGTGAGTTATACTGTTCTCTACCTGGTGCAGGTGGTGGGATTCTCTGGCCCTTTCAAACCAGTGTAGTATGTAATCCTGCAGAATCTATAGTCTTTGTTTCCAATACCTGTGGCTACTGTGCCCTCTGGGGAACTAAGTGTGGCCTCTTTCATTCACTTAGCCTAGTGAAAAAATTTTCCAGAGCAGAGATTCATTTACAGAAATACAAAGTTCAATTAGATCGTCTCCTGGCTAGGGAGCAAAAACAAACAAACAAACAAACTGTAGATTACACAGTGTGCCCAATTCTCAGACTGAAGATAGACATGTCCTGAAGTGACACCATTGCTTTGCTTCCCTTGGAGTATACTACTTCTTGACAGTTTTGGGACAATATTACTGCAAGAAACATCTGCTTTATAGCAATCGCTTCCAAATTAATAGATTACTTCCAGGAGAGTAGGGGTAAGGCTTATGTGATAAAGGAAGTAAGCAAAATTCACATGTCTGGGAAAGCTACACTTCCAAGATTCATGGCAGCCCCTCTCCCAAGATTATCTGACGGGGAAGCTCTGCTAGAGGAAGCTACAGCACAGCAAGGCTGCCAGGAGGGAAGCCTCAGATGTGGACCTCCTGCAGATTCCTGAGTCATTCAATTGCTCATGTTTGGGTGGGATATTTGCTGATGCGGTTTCCATTTGAATTTTCCCTACTTCTGTAAGTCATCGCTTTCCAAAACCATGGAAGTAACACCAATGAAAGCTCTTCTTTCAGGAGGGTGGACTTTAGCAAAATCCTTACTTTGGTCGGCTGTGTGTTCCCAGTCTGCCTCGAGGAGAAATGTTCTCCTTTATCTCTCAAAGGTAGATTCATACACCATCTTACATATGAATCATCTTTGCATTTCATTTTGTTTTAAATGTATCTATTGGGAAGAAGTTTATTTGGGTTAGCTCTCATAAAGATGAGTACTCATTATTGTTATGTGAATGTCAACAAGTTACGATAATTTTCTGAAGAGAAACAACCAATTGTTAGTAGGTCTATAGAAAAATTCCCAGTCCTTTCCTGTAAAATGAGGCATATTTGCAAGCATACAATCATCCCAATATGAAGACTTGGCATCTGTAGGATCATATTATATCTGGGATATATATCTATATCTATATCTATATCTATATCTATATCTATATCTATATCTATATATAAAACCTTTCAGCATCTGTACTTTAGTCAAAAATTAGAAAAATCAAGGGTGAATTTTGGATGTTAAGGTACCTTATGTATACTATTTGAAATCTAATGAGGAAGAACAAAGTACAAATAACTAAAACTAAACAATTATACTTTAGGGGATAAGTATTACATGTGTTTATTCTTTAAGAATGAAGAAGGACAAGAATTTAAAAGCTTGAGCATGTGTGTGTGTGTGTGTGTGTGTGTGTGTGTGTGTGTGTGTGTGTGTGTGTGAGTGTGTGTGAATGTGTGGGTTCCTGCTTAGGCTAGTAGATAGTGTTGTGTCACTTGAAGCTGGAATTAGAGGCTGTTATAAGTAGTTCAATTTGGGTTGTGGGAACCAATCTCAGCTCTTCTGGAAGCATGGCAAGCATTTTTTACTGCCTGTCCAGCCCCTAAACTGATTCCCACTAAGGATGTACATAACTCATTTCCAGTGGAGAGACCTGTCTGAACATTGCAAGTGATTACAAGATGGTAAATACTGTTTTGTCCTTTATTTTTGCAATTGTATTTTAATTTGAACCTTTCTCATTTGTCTTTCCTTCCTCCAACCCCCACCCCATACACTTCTCTCCAATCCTTCTAGTTCGAGAGTGAGAGTTAGGCAAGGGGACAGAAGCAGCTGCTTGTGCTCTGTGCTTCAAATGTGGGTATTTGGGAGTCAACTGGAGTTGTGTGGATTTACTACAAAGGTTAGTGCCATTGTGTGATGGCACTGTGTGGTTCTATATGGAGTGCTGTATGCAGCACTGTGATGAGTATACATAGCTCCTGAAAAGTTTAGTCACGAAAGCTTTACTCAAAAGTGACTAACCCTGGAATTCCATAAAAAAAAAAAAAACACTGCAGAAGTTAGAAGAAGCAGTTTTTTTCTGTTTCCTTTAGAAACTCTTTCAGTGGACTTGCTATTTCAAATCTTCTCTTTCCTTTGAATGGGAGGTTGATTTCACAGGGTTCCCCTTCCTCATACAGAAGCTGTGATCTCATCAGTATTTAGTACAATGATCTAATTATCTCAAGATCATAGTAATTTTGAATCTTATTCATTTCCATTACTATGCCTGCATTCATTTTGTAATATACATTCCAATGAGAAGGTTCATATATAAGATTTTGCTGAATGAGTGGTAGCCCAGAATTTTAGCTGAAGAAAATACCCTTGTAGGTTTTGATACTGAAGGAATATCATAAAAACATGGCAATGTACATTCAATATTTATTTTATGAATTTTCATTTTCTTTATAAATACAATGATCATATTTTCCTTACGTTTATTTTATGAAATTAGAAAGGGCATCAGAAAATGGGGAAAACATTGTTTAGGAAAGTGCGGAAACCATTAGAAAACTTGAGACATTAAAGGAGAAAGGAGATTTTTGAATTCTTGGGATATATGGAAGATTGAAAGGTATGGCCAGGGAAATGGAGAGGACAAGGAAAATCTAAACAAAATTTGATTGTAACTGTCATAATGAAACTGAATACTGTCCATACAAATTTAAATGTTTCCATGTCAAATAGGGGTTCTCCTTGTAAACTCATGAGAGGTTCCTCAGGCAAAGAGATTAACAATGATTAATGCATAAAATTCAAGATTTGGGGTAGTGTATTAAATGGTTGCAAGCAACTGTCAGGTCCTGAGTTCAACTCTTCAATGCCATCTTTAAGTCAGACATAGCAATATATGCAATCCTTATGCTCCTTCAACTCAGTGAGAAGTAAAGTAAGGAGAATCAACAGAAACTCCAACTCCAGCTAGACTGGGAAATGCAGTAGCCAATAGAGACCCTGTCCCCCCAAAAAATCTGAAGGATGAGGACCAACAGGAGAGCTGTTTTCCTACTTCCTAAGCGCTCTACCACACATGGGCCAATACACACACCTAAACACGCACAGTAACTAAGGAAATAGAAGGAACAAATTGGATACCTGGAAATCCATATCAAGAAATAGCATTTTCAGTATTTTAACTGGAAAATGTTTAGTTTTAAAAATACATGAAAGAGGGCCTAGGCATTCCCCCAAATGATGTGACAGACTTTGATGATCCCCTCATGGAAGGCCTCTCTATCCTTGGGGAGTAGGTAGGGAGTGGGTTTGGGGGATTGTTGGGGGCCATGGGAGGATGGGAGGGAGAGGGAATGGGGGATTGATATGTAAAATAAGATTGGTTCTAAAATAAAAAAAGAAAAATGTTGATGTGTAGACTTTTTTTCTAATAATGCATGTGATTTATTTATTAGTAATTTTATAATGTAACTTTCAAAGATAGCTTCATGTATCTATCCTCCAATTCAAAGTTGCATTCACTCATCATTCAGAAAATAAACTAAGGGAGAAACATATATAGAAAAGAGGAAAGGGATAAACATAAAATTACAATAAGTCTGCACTTTGTGAATTAAATCAAGATATTGTGGATAAAATACAATCAGGAGCTGAAGATCACAGGAGAAGACAGTGATATGGTAGTTTTCACTTCTTGGAGATGAAGAGAACATTTTTAACGCTCAGTTATTTGGGATACAAATATGACAGAAGGTAAGAATTAGTAATGTTTGGTTCTGGAAACAATAGAAATGTGATTAAAATAATTCTTAGAAAGAATTCACACAGTAATGGCATTTTAGAGAGTAAAAGCATTTGCAACTTGAAACTTTGTAAATTATATGTATTTTCAAAATTATTTTCAGCAAAGCATTGGCAGACCATTGTCACTGACAAGGGCAAGTCTCTATGGAGGTTGTGCCTTTTGCGTGCAACCTAGCATGTACTAAAAAGTGGGAATGAAGGTCTGTCTCAGCAAGCTCACTTAGACACCAAATGCCAGGGAGGGGAAGGGGGCCTATTCTAGCACTATTTAATAGGAACTCTGTGGAGTGTTTCTCTGAAGAAATACTCCAAAGGACTTTGAGGCTTAATTTAGTAGATGAATGAGACAGATGAGTCACTTGGAACTAAAGCTATTCTGAACCGAATCTCATCTTTCTTTGATGATTCAGAGTACATTTGGGGAGCTTCATTATCAGCACAAATTATCATTACACTAGTGATTCAAATGCTGGATGCTAGGAATATTCACAATATCATGTAACAGTGGCAAGCCAGTTCTTAAATAGCTAATTTTATTAGGATACATGAGGGTATACAGTTTCAAAATACTCCTATATGTTAACTCTTCCTACACAATTTGGAAAGTAAGAAAAATGAGGAAATTTATGATTTAAATGATATGAGTAATTAAATGACCAGAAAATAGTAGAGGTGATTTTCATGGCAGCTGTTCAACACCAAACTGCACTCACCAGAGAGTGTCTTGCAGAGTCATTAACTTGGACAAACAAAATTTTTGATTTTACAGCAAGAGGGCAGTGTCTGTTATGACTGCTTTAGTTTCTGCTTTTCATGTGACAGAGTTGCAAATGTAACTGAATGCAATATAGAGGCTAAATTTTTCTTGTTTTGGAGGCGTCCTTTTTGAATTAATGTTTTTTATTTTGCATACCAACCCCACTTCCCCTTCCCTCCCCTTCTCCCATTGCCATCACATCCTCAACTCCTCAGAGGGGGTGAGGCCTTCTGTGTGGAGTCAACAAGTTTGGCAGGACCAAGCCTTCCCCTTAATATCAGGGCTGAGCAAGGGATCCCACCATAGGGCATGGGCTCCAAGATGCCAGTTCATACACCAGGATAGGTCCAGGTGCCACTGCCAGGGGCCACCCCAACAGATCAAGCCACATAACTGTCAACTACATTCAGAGGGCCTAGTTTGGACCCATGCAGGTTCACCAGCTGTAAGTCTATGAGCTATTAACACTACCTCAGCTCAGTTGACTCTGGTTTTTCCCTGTTGGGGCCCAGATACATGGCTCTGCTTCACCTTGGCTTAAGGTCAGAGAGTTCAAAACTATCCTTACTCTTCCAAGGTTAAAGTCATAAGATCTAATGATCTAAGGCATGGCTACTGTGAGATTTTTTTTTTTTTGTCTTCCTCATGGATATCTTGTATAAATAACAACAGACTTGATCTGAGGTGTGGTTACTCTTGACCCTCAAGGCCAGATAACAAGAAATTTAGTCTAAGGCATTTGGAAAATTAAGGAAGAGGTCTGTTTCTTCCTTGTATTTTGATAAAGAAGTCTTTTGCCTTGTTCCCCTTTTTTGTTGGGGTATTTAAGGATGTTGGAGAATAAACTTGGGAGTTAAGTATTCACTGAGTTACCTTCCTTACTCTATTCTGTGTTTCTGTTTTTTCTGTAGCATCTTTGCCTATGGTTTTTTCAATCCACACTCCCCCTCTCAGGTGCAGACTGGATACAACTGAAGACTGCTTACAACATTTCCCCATCATGCTCTTGAACCCCATTGTTCATATAATCCCTCCTCCCTCTTTCTAACTGAACTCTGGGAGCACGGCCCACTGTTTGGCTGTGGTCACTGCATCTGCTGCCATCAGTTACTGGATATAAGTTCTATGATGACCATTGGGGTAGTCACTAATCTGATTAAATGGGAAGGTCCATTTGTGCACTCTCTTTATTAATGCTAGGAGTCTTAGTTAGAGTCATCCTTGTGGATTCCTGAGAATTTCTCTAGCAGCAAGTTTTTCCCTAACCCCATAATGGTTGTTTCTATCAAGAAATCTCTTTCCTTGATCTCCCCCTCCAACCCTCCCCCAACTTGGCCTTCTTGATTTCTCATGTTTGCAACCCCTCCCTACTACACCACCTAGCTGACCCAGACAATCTTAACTATTTTACCTTCCTGGGTCCCTCTTTGTGTGTATTTACTAGGGTCCCCTTTTAATCTAGCTTTTCTGGGGTTATGGATTGTAACCTGATTATCCTTTGCCTTACATCTGAGTTTGTCTTTCTGGGGTCTGGTTACCTCACTCAGGATAGTCTATTCCAGTTCTGTCTATTTGCCTGCAAATTTCAAGATTTCATTGTTTTGTTTTGTTTTGTTTTGTTTGCTTTGTTTTTTTTTTCCAGCTGAGTAGTACTCTATTGTGTAAATGTGCCACACTTTCTTCATCCATTATTTGGTTAAAGAGCATCTAGGTTGTTTCCAAGTTCTGACTATTACAAATAATGCTGTTATGAACACTGTTGACCAAATATGGTATGATTTGTGGTATGATTATGCATCCTTTGAGTATATGCTGAAGAGTAATATTGGTGGGTCTTAAGGTAGACTGCTTCCCAAATTTCTGAGAAACTGCCTTACAGATTTCCAAATTTAGCTGTACAAGTTTGCACTCCCACCAGCAATGTAGGCGTGTTCCCCTTTCTCCATATCCTCTTCAGCATAAGCTGTCATCAGTGTTTTTTATCTTAGCCATTCTAACAGGTATAAGCTGGTATCTCAGAGTTGTTTTGATTTACATTTCCCTGATGGCTAAGAATATAGAGGTGTAACCATGAAATCTAATTCAGAATTTAAAAAAAAGTCTCTGACAAACACTCACTATTGTGAAGCTACTGGGATAATTTGGAGGTATATAAATGATCCAAAACATACATTTTGAAATGGTCATATACAAATTAGGCCCTCTTGGCTCTTTCAAATAAATGTTTCCATTTCAGTTAAAAGGATTTCTTATCAGTGTAATTTTTAAGTGATTAGCATTTAGAGAACAATAAAGTCTATCATCAACAGAATATAGGCTCCATAATTTTCTTTCAGTATTTGAGTAGTTACATATAATATATGAGGTCACAGGTTCCATCCTCAGGACCATTCTTTTGTTTTATGGTGCTGGGGATGGAACCTGAGACCTCATATGCACTAGGTCAGTATTCTGCTATTGAATTTTATCCATGGCCTATACAATTAAATTAACTGACTACAATTTAGTCAGTTAATTAATTGGCTGTCTCCATAGCCACAAAGACCACAACCATCTCCAAGGAATTGCTATGAATTCCTGATAGGTCAGGACTCCAGTTTCTCTCCATAGCTTCTTGTACACATTAAAACTACCTAACTTGACCCTGACACCATGGGATACTACACTCTCCCCTCTGCTTATCTCAAAAATTTTCATTCAGTTTGCTTCTAATGACTATAGTTTCATCACAAATCAAGCTCAGCCTAGCTAGACTGCAGAGTGCAGCCTCCAGTGCTCTTGCCCACAGTAGTCCTCCCTCAAGAACAAACTCTTCCTAATTATGGTGAAGAACAACTTCATGAAAAACATAATCAACTTTTTTCATTTTAGTCTGCTTTATATTTTTTTGAAGGATGTATTCTATAGTGTTCAGATATCCAAGTTCCTGACCCCTTTCTCAGTCCTGCACCAATGCTACTCTGAGATGCCCATGTACTTTCTATAAAGGATTATATCTCCAGAAGTCAAAATTTTGTTTGCTGCATCCTTGCCAGGCAGTTAAATCCTGAGTCCCAGGTTTTCCATACAAATTTACTCTTCTCTGCCCTAATGCTCAATTTCAGCCCTCCCATTCTATCATCCTCACTTCCATAAGGTTATTTCTTCTGGTAAATATTTAGCAATGCTCTGAAATGCCTTTGGTGAAGAAGCCATTTCTTTTCTTTGTTCATTTTGAGTTTTTATCTGATGAAAGCAATGAGAAGAGATGACAGGTAAAGCATGAAGAGGACAACATGAACTTTTAAGATGTTTATGCTCAGACATGGCTTTTTCTCAGCTCTAGATATTCAGAAACTATTCTCTAAAAGTGAAAAAAGAGCATAAAATAAGACCAGACTTACAACTATCACCTTAAGACTGTTAGTGAATTAACCAAATATAACAAATCAACAAAAACCCCTATCCTTGGTCACATACACTTGCTACTTTCCCAGCAGGGAACTGATTTTTCTGAGTATAGTAAAACACTGAATCAGCTCTCACCGTTATTGTCTTCCAATACCAAAGATAGCATCCTCATGGAATTGTCTAATTTAAGTTCTGGCTTTTAGACCAAGGACTTATTTGACAGATATAAAACATAAAATCTCTCCTTCACCATTAAAGGCTTCTATAAGAGAAACCAAAAGACAGATACCTTCCCAATCATTCCTATAGCCATATATGAATACTTTTGAAACTGCCCAAGGTAATGCTCCCTATGCAGCTATATTCAGTCACAATAGGCAGGAAATGGTAGCACACAACAGATGGTCTATTCATTTCCATCAATTTTGAAGCACTTGTTATCACTTGACATACAACAGTCACATTCTTTTTTGTTTGTGTTTCAAGACAGGGTTTCTCTACATAACAACCCTGGCTACTGGTGGTCCTCCTGGAACTCATTCTATAGACCAGGCTGACCTTGAACTCACAGAGATCCATCTGCCTCTGCCTTCTGAGTACTGAGATTAAAGTTGTGCCCCTCCACGGCCTGGCAACAGTCACATTTTAAAACATGTTTGAAGATTTTTCTGTGCCAGGTGGCTTTTCTTTCAGACATATCTTAAGCAGAAAAAGCTAAATTTAGGAATAACTTGGTAAATATTGAAATTGTGATGTGATTCATGTACTGTGGAGAAAACAGGCATACAATCTAGACAGAAATGACCAAAATAAATACAGGTGTCTCCTTGCTGAGTATGGTGAAGCACATCTGTAACTGAACACTTGGGAAGAAAAGGGAAGAGACTCCAATTGTCTACCTATCCAAGCAGGGCACAGATTTCTATCCTTTCAGGAACTACTAAAATTATATGGAACATATTCTGTAATTCCTGATAGTCATCAACTGGTGTTTCACATTCTCAGAGGTATAGAAGCTATTGCATCCATAATATTCTTACAGGAAGAGGTCAATCAAAAGATGAACTTCCAGGCAGGCTGAGAAATAGATCTGACTGAAGGTACTGTTTTAGAATTTGTTTAGCAACACAATAGTCAGGTATGATCAGAGGCACTCTGTGGTAATATCCTTCCTGCCAAATAAAGCCTGTCTAAGGGTCAGAGAATGGAGTTTGCCACTAGCTAACCGTAGAAGTCTGGAGGTCTGTACAGACAGGCAGGAAGTGACATAGCTGGGCAGAATGAGGATAAGCAGAGACTAACAGGAAATTGGTCTCTTCTCTGTGGAGATGCTGAGCAGTAAACATGTAGGATGCCAGAGCAGTAACAGGTCCCTGACCTTTCTCTGGTAAGAGAAGACCACGTGGGAATACATAGATCAACAAAAATGGGTTAATAATTAAGACAGAGCTAGCCAATAAGAAACCCTAGTCACTGGCCAACAGATTTATAACTAATATACCATCTGTGTGCCACTTTGGGGCAGAGAAGGGTGGTGGGACCTAGCCGGGTCAAGAAACATTCATGCTACAGGACCCAATATACTAAGTAATACCGCTGGGAAATTATTCCAGTGGTGTAACTTAGAATGCAGAAACTTGTAAGATTTTCTTTATGAAGTTCCTCGATAGCTTAGATACAACAGTCTCAGAAGCTAGTTGATGCAAATAAAACTATTTGTTTACTTACTCTCCTAAACACCAGATATTAGATTCCATATGTTTAATTGAATGAATGACTTTACTTTTATTTTTAGAAATGGAATTGCCATACTTTATTCATGTTCTATTGATTCAAATTTAAATGTAAATAACATTCCTTCCCAATTAATGGTATAGCATAGTTTTCAGATAAGCAATGAGAAATAATCAATTATGTTACAATGAAACATCTACAAAGAAATTGTAAGGAACTCCTACAATGAAAAAGCTCTCAAGTTAAATACTATAAATAACACAACACTCAGAAAATAATAACATTCCATACTAGTGAAGAGATTGGGAAACTATGTATATTAAAATTCATCAATATATGTAAATCAAAATTTAACTACCAGTTATGAAGCAATATTTTCACCACTATTAAATATGACATGATTTATATGCATTATGGGTTCCAGTACACTTGTATTATCTGAGATTTTACAAGGATTTTTTCCTTTTATTTAAAATAGATTATTTCTTACATAATATATCCTAATTATGGTTTCCACTCCCTCTACTCCTCCCAATGCTTACCTGCCTCCCTTCCCATTTTGATGCAAGAACTTTCTGTCTCCCATTATAAAACAAACAGGCATATAGGGGATAATAATAAAATATAAGCCAGAAGAGAAATAATTCACGAGAATAGGGCAAAATAAACAGAAGGAAAAATCACCCAAGAGAAGCCCAAAGAAGAGCGATCCAGTCATTTGCCACACTCAGGAATCCCACAGAAAACCTGAAGTGAAAAACCGTAATTTAGACATGAAGGACCCATCAGGTAAAAAGAGAGATATAATTATACGTACATTTTTTTTAAGAAAGAGAAAAGCTGAGACAGGACATATTGTGACTGGGGCCCTGCAAAGATACATTTGTGTTCATTTTCTGCTGGCCATCCACTGCTGGGCACACAGTCTACCCTGAAGTGCAGTTTGCACTCCCACTGTGCACAGGTGAGAGGAGCTCTCTGGCCTGTGGTAACTCTCTGGAGCTCACACTTTCTGGGCCAGTTCTCCCTCACCCATGAGATCAGGGACAGCTCTGCAGCACTATCCACTGGAGGGGTGGAGCCAGCTAACTCGAGTCCCCCAGCAGGCAAGGGGTGGAGTCAGTTCCCCTGCTGTCCAACCCTCAAGATGGCTCTCTAGTGCCCATGGCACCAGCGCAAGTTCTATTGTGCTGCCTAGGTGGCAGCACCAGCTCTGCCAATGGCAGTGGCCAGCAAAGGGCAGACTCAGTCTTACTGCACCCTGGCCTAAGCTGGCCTTTGTGGGCTGGGTGCAGGAGAGTGGGTGGGGTTACCAACGAAGCTATCCAGGGCTTTGAGTTGGCCCGCTCCAACATCTACCCCATCCATGAACTCCTAGAGCGCTTGAGCGGACCAGTCCTCCAGAAGCAAAGTGGCAGCATCTTCATGACTCAAGGCAACAGCAAAAGGAGTCCCAGTGAGGATCCAGTATTGATACTGTAACAGAAGCCAGAGGTCTTGAAATAGTCCAATAGCTCACTGCAAGGCACACTTGCAAGTAAAGCTCTTTGGGGAAAAGGGTATCTTCCATGGCAATATGTTTTAGTTTGTTTTGGTTTTCTTGGGGCGGGGGCAGGATTGTAAGTGCAGAGGATGGATATGAAGAGATGGAAGGGCTGAGATTAGTGGGATCGCGTGCAGGATGGGAACTTCACAAAGAATCAATAAAAAGCTTTTAGCTTTTATTCTTTAATGAGTAGTTTGTAGCCAGACAGTGGTAGCACACACCTTTAATCCCAGTACTTGGGGAGCAGAGTCAGGAAGAGCTCTCTGAGTTTTGAGATGAGCCTGGTCTACAAAGCAAGTTCCAGGATAGTCAGAGCTGTTAAACAGACAAGCCCTGTCTTGAAAAACAAAATAAAACAAGTTTGTTTCCTAGTGAGACTCACTTGGAAACAAGAAAATTTTCATTTGAATGTGGTTATAAATTGAGGATTGCAGGCTGAAGGGATAGCTCAGCTGTTAAAGGCTAGGCTCACAACCAAAATAGAGGATTGCTTTTCTGGGTTAAGGACTGGGGAATGTGTCCACGTCTCCCTTCATCTTTAGGAATCCCTATCTTACAGAATACTTTAAATTTGTTGTTTATACATTAAATACACTTAAATTTATGATTATATAAAAATCCTTAAGATTAATATATGCATATATAAATTTTTTGTTTTTTGTCATTATTAATGAAATAAATTGGTAGGGAATAAAGGAAACTACTAATGGCCAGAGAAAAGCCATCCTCTCTATAAGCTAGTTTCCTAGATATTCTCTGCAGTAAATGCCCTCTAAGTGTAAGCATTACCATACTGCGGAGTCTTCCTCATGCCATTACCTTATTCCTGTCTTGTAAAATCTCATACTGTGGGGATTTGACTAATGAAGTTTCAGTGCCCGAACGAACAATAATGACTTCCTCAGAGCAGAAACTGCCAATTCAACCACATTCTGCTGAACCATAGAAGATGGTGCCAAATTGTGTGTGTCTACTTTGCAAATAAGCTGTTCATTAAAAAGGGAGAAAATGTAAGCAAGAAAACATCTCTTTAAATAGCAGCTATGAGGTCCTGGCACTTAGTTTAAGGATTTATTTATTTTCCAACAGTATCAAAAGAGTCAATGTAACAGTTCCTATCTGAGGATGAAAACAACCAATAAACTTTACTAAGGATTTCTTTTTTTTTTAACGTGTGTGTGTGTGTGTGTGTGTGTGTGTGTGTGTGTGTGTGCGCGCGCGCGCGCGTTGTTGGCAATCAGTATTACAGCCAGTGTCTCACACATGATCTACAACTAGCTTTACTTCCATCACCCATTATTCGTTTTATTCAAGTAGTATTAAAATATTTATGATTTATATCAGTGAGTGAGTCGCAGGCATGGCCCATGCCCCCATTAAAATGCCTTACTGAGAAGCCTCAAAATTCTCCCAAAGGTACTGTTTACTTTAAGCTGTAACTGGATACTATGCCTCCTCAGTTAAACATTTACTAAAATATGACTATGTATTTTACAACATGGCTTAGTCCTTTTAAGCTATATGTGCATCTCCTATGAAGAGTGTCTTCCCCCAAGCAATTCCTTTGGAGCAGTCAGGGAGGTAAGAATCCTTAAGTATATGAACATGCACTGAAAGAACTTAGTTCTAGTCATCACTACACTGACCAAAGCTTTATGATTTTTGTTAAACTTCCCTGACTACCTAGTGCCTGTCCACCCCCTCTATTCTCTCACTCTCCTTTTAAAAGGCCCAGTCTTGTGCACATAGATGAGGTTTAACTAGCTCTAGACTCTCCTCCCTATTGCAGGGTTATTTTACTGAATCAGAGCTACCCTTACACAAAGACACAGGCAGAGTTGTTTCTTGTGATTTCTATTTGGCTTATTTTTCTGTTTCTTTGTTTGCCTTTGTTCTATTCTGATTTGTTTGCTTTATTTTATCATTATTTTGTCGATGCCTGCTTTTTCTAATGAGAGACAGCGAAAGAGAGAGAGACAGAGAGAGAGAGAGAGAGAGAGAGAGAGAGAGAGAGTGTGGATTTGGATTTGGATTTGGATTTGGGTATGTATGAAAGCAAGAAGGATCTGAGAGAAGTTGGGGGAGGGAAAACCATAATGAGTATACACTGAATAAAAACAATCTATTACAATAAAATAGTGTGCACCACAAGCAACAAAATCCATTCCATTATATAGCGTGTGGCTTTGCCCATCACTGAGAGCTAAACAAACATCTTGTGCATTTTGGTTACTATGTTTGCACTTCCTTCCTGTTATTGATAACCATCCTCGATCATTGAGTATTGCTATTAGAAAAGTAAGGAGCAGTAAGCTTAGGGTCCATTCCTCATTCATCGGGGTCTCCTTTTCTTCTAATATAATTAATCAACCAATAGTATGTAATTCTGGTATTGGTTCTTTTTATCTGATAAAATAGGCTTAATTTCCACATAATCACAAATCTTTAATCTTGTTATGAAGCTTTCATTTTAACACAGATAGTAAGTGAATGGGATGTGGACTGCTTTTGCTTTGGTAATATTAAAAACACGCAAAGACATCATTAAGTTCTACTCCTAGCTGAAGATCTGTTTTCAGGAGTGATCGTACAGTTAGAACCAGAAATACAAGGACTTGTGGGGTTACTTGTGGAAGCAGAACTGAAATAAAGATCAGCTTGACCACTCTTTAGCCCCACTGATTAATTTCACCTACATCTTCTCTCCTCCCAATTCTTTCTATTTAAACATCAAGCAACGGTCAGTACCCAGACGATAAACTCAGGGCTCACAGACACTTACATTTGTCACCTCTCCTGTTGTTCCTTATGAATTCCCCTTCCTTGCTGTCCATCATTCTGTGTCTGTCCCATGGAAAAGAGGGCCAAGCTAGCCCACACAGATTCTGAAAAGGATGCTTCACTTTTTACTCCTTCTGGCCATTTTAATTGGCCAGTAGATCGCACAGAGCTGAGAATCAACTAGGATTTTTCTTGTTGTCTTCCCTCTGGTTTGCCAGTGTGACAGGAGAGTGTTCACCCTTATGGCAACTAGCAACATTTTTGCCATTTGCCATCCAAACAGTGAAAGCCCCAACACCCATCCATGTCTCCTAAGGCAAACAGCACTTACTTCACCACAGTTGTCTTTTCATTTCTTGCTTTATTTAATCCAGTGGCTAAAGCAACACAGTCACCCAACTGTCTGGGACTAAAGGAAGACACTACCACCAGATAGGATACCTTACAGCACATTCCATCATTTCTCATCCACATATCCCTTAACCCACAAAATGGATTATGCATGCTAGCTATATTACCAAGTATGCTAAGTAATTGTTTAGAAGATTGTCTGACCTGACCAGTTACTAGCATCATTATCATCATGATCAGAGGGAGAAGCAAACAATTCATCTGTCTCTTCTTCTCTTCCATCTTCTAACACTAAAAAGTAAAATAACACCCTTATATTATGTTCCTTTATTAATGTTTAACTTTTACATACTCAAAAGATTTTCTTGGCCTCACATAGCCCATTTCCCCAGAGAGAGTTAAGTATAGTTGGAAAAAGGTATTTTACAAATTACTAGTAAGTACTCCAGTTTTCTAAGACCACCCAGCTGGTAGTCACTATGTGAAGAAAGAATGTGAACATACTATAAAAGGAGACAAGTATTTCCAGCATTTTACACTTAAAAATGAAAAGAAAAATAAGGTAAAAGCAGTTTTATTACATAAAAGATACATCAGACAAAATATAAAAATGTAACTCTCTTACTGCTTCAAATAGACATACCCCACACAAACAAAAGTTTAAATAATCATCTTTGTCAAAAAATAAGATAATTCTATTAATTATCTCTTCATGAGTTTTGTCTTTTCTGTTGTTTTTGCTTATTTTCATTTAATATGTTGGCATAATTATAATAAAACAAATAATCAGTTCCTCAAATTTCTTTTGAGTAAAATGCAGCAATTTTGCTCATAATGACAAAAACATCAATAAATTCAAAGGAAGAAGACCCAGTGTGCATCTAACACTTACAAGTTGTTGGGCTTTTTCAACATTCAAGCAGGAAAATGATTAAGTGGTTTTTCATGAGCTACTGCAAATTAATTATCCAAAGTAGATCAATGCAGCCACTTGGGTTTCTGAGCTTCTGCAGACTGTCAGTTTCTAAGGTTTGGAAAACAGAAAAGTAACCTCGAATCTGAGAACTCTTGTTTCTCTGTGGCTCAAGTTTATGCTACAAAATAATTTCTCACTTTTCAATTTTTTCAAAAAGTAATTAGAAATTTGAGAATGTAAAATAAGCCATAAGTGTTCAAATCAACTCATACATGGTGCTTATGTCTAAAAGTAGAGTGTTCATTACTGAAATATTTTGTTGCATTTGTCTTATTTCTTTCAATTAGGAAATGTTTCCATGCCTTTAAACTCTACTTTCCTGCATTTATAATAGCATGTCCTCCTGGGTGATGACTTTTTAAAATACAAATCTTGTAATATCCTCCTTTTTCCCTTAAAACTTGCCTTAGTGTACCACTGCAATTAAATAAAATGCAAATCTCTTATACTCATTTCTATCTCCTTACCTCATTAACATCACATGCGTTGCCACGATGTAGAACCACTTCCTGGCTATTTCTTAAACTCCTCCTATTCTGATACAGTTAATTCTGAAGCTCTACACTGACATATAGAAACACCCCAGAACCTTAGGAAAAGGAACTCAGCTTTAACATGCACCTAAGTACCCATCTCTCCTATTAGACTATTACTCTAACACCTAGCCCAAGTTACTGACATTTTCCTTGCTCTACTGACAAGTTCATTTCTGTGTTCCCAGGGGGAGGTTTCTGGAGCCAGACCAGATGAAATAAAGCCTGCCTTTTGTGTTCAACCTATCCAAATTCCTTGCTTCATTTACCTCACTTTCAGGCTTTTATAAAAATAAAATTCATAGCTTTTATTTATTTTTAGATGCTCTTATTTTAATTCCTACAGTGGCAGAATCTCAGCAAAGGGTTTATCTGCCTCATGAATGGCAGTGTCTTTAGCACTGAACATGAATCTCACAGATAGTGTAGATTATTGCTTTGGGAGTGAAGGATAGCTCAATTCAAAAAATCACAATATATAATTAGAATTGTCAGTTTTGTGAAA